>NC_041219.1:20598373-20612998 GCF_002837175.3 Physeter macrocephalus | reverse complement strand
AGAATAGGTGTTAGCTCTTCTCTAAATGTTTGATAGAATTTGCCTGTGAAGCCATCTGGTCCTGGGCTTTAGTTTGTTGGAAGATTTTTAATTACAGTTTCAATTACATTACTTGTGATTGGCCTGTTTATATTTTCTAATTCTTCCTCGTTCAGTATTGGAAAATTGTTCCTTTCCAAGATTTTGTCCATTTCTTCCAGGTTGTCCATTTTATTGGCATATAGTTGCTTGTAGTGGTCTCTTATGATCCTTTGTATTTCTGCGGTGTCAGTTGTAATTTCTTCTTTTCATTTCTAATTTTATTGATTTGTGTCCTCTCCTTTTTTTTCTTGATGAGTCTGGCTAAAGATTTCTCAATTTTATCTTCTCAAAGAACCAATTTGTAGTTATATTTATCTTTGCTATTTTTTTCTCCATTTCTATTTCATTTATTTCTACTCTGATCTTTATGTTTTCTTTCCTTCTACTGACTTTGGGTTTTCTTTGTTCTTCTTTCTCTAGTTGCTTTAGGTGTGAGGTTAGATTGTTTATTTGAGACTTTTCTTGTTTCTTGAGGTGAGATTGAATTGCTATAAACTTCCCTCTTAGAACTGATTTTGCTGCATCCCATAGGTTTTGGGTCATCGTGTTTTTGTTGTCATTTGTTTCTTGATATTTTTAAAAACTTCCTCTTTGATTTCTTCAGTGACCTCTTGGTTATTTAGCAGTGAATATTTAGCTTCTATGTGTTTGTGGTTTTTACAGGTTTTTTTTCCTGTAATTGATTTCTCATCTCATAGCATCGTGGTCAGAAAAGATGCTTGATTTTCAATTTTCTTATGTTTCTGATGCTTGATTTGTGACCAAGATGTGATCCATCCTGGAGAATGTTCCATGTGCACTTGAGAAGAAAGTGTATTCTGCTGCTTTGGGGTGGAATGTCCTATAAATATCAATTAAATCTATCAGTCTATTGTGTCATTTAAAGCTTGTGTTTCCTTGTTTATTTTCTATCTGGAAGATGTGTCCTTTGGTGTAAGTGTGGTCTTAAAGTCCCCTACTGTTATTGTGTTACTGTCTATTTCCCCTTTTATGGCTGTTAGCATTTGCCTTATGTACTGAGGTGCTACTATGATGGGTGCATAAATCTTTATAATTGTTATATCTTCTTCTTGGATTGATCCCTTGATCATTATGTAGTGTCCTTCCTTATCTCTAGTAACAGTCTTTATTTTAAAGTCTATTTTATCTAGTATTAGTGTTGCTACTCCAGCTTTCTTTTGATTTCCATTTGCATGGAATATCTTTTTCCATCCCCTCACTTTCAGTCTGTATGTGTCCCTAGGTCTGAATTGGGTCTCTTGTAGACAGCATATATACAGGTCTTGTTTTTGTATCCATTCAGCCAGTCTGTGTCTTTTGGTTGGAACATTTAATCCATTTATATTTAAGGAAGTTATCGATATGTATGTTCCTATTACCATTTTCTTAATTGTTTTGGGTTTGTTTTTGTAGGTGTTTTTCTTCTCTTGTGTTTCCTACCTAAAGAAATTCTTAGCATTTGTTGCAAAGCTGGTCTGGTCTGGTGCTGCTGAATTCTCTTAGCTTTTGCTTGTCTGTAAAGCTTTTTATTTCTCTGTTGAATCTGAATGAGATCCTTGCTGGTAGAGTAATCTCGATTGTAGGTTTTTCCCTTTCATCACTTTAAATATGTCCTGCCACTCCCTTCTGGCCTGCACAGTTCTGCTGAGAAATCAGCTGATAACCTTATGGGGATTCCTTGTATGTTATTTGTTGCTTTTCCCTTGCTGCTTTTAATATTTTTTCTTTGAATTTAATTTTTGTCAGTTTGATTAATATGTGTCTTGGTGTGTTTCTCCTAGGGTTTATCCTGTATGGTATTCTCTGTGCTTCCTGGACTTGGATGGTTATTTCCTTTCCCATGTTAGGGAAGTTTTCGACTATAATCTCTTTGAATATTTTCTCAGACCCTTTCTTTTTCTCTTCTTCTTCTGGGACCCCTATAATTCAAATGTTGGTGTATTTAGTGTTGTTCCAGAGGTCTCTGAGACTGTTCTCAATTCTTTTCTTTCTTTTTTCTTATCCTGCTCCTTGGCAGTTATTTCCACCATTGTATCTTCCACCTCACTTATTCGTTCTGCCTCAGTTATTCTGCTATTGATTCCTTCTAGTGTATTTTTCATTTCAGTTATTGTGTTGTTCATCTCTGTTTGTTTGTTCTTTAGTTCTTCTAGGTCTTTGTTAAACATTGCCTGTATTTTCTCGATCCGTGCCTCCATTCTATTGCCGAGATTTTGGATCATCTTTACTATGATTACTCTGAATTCTTTTTAAGGTAGGTTGCCTATTTTCTCTTCATTTATTTGTCTTGTAGTATTTTACCTTGCTTCTTCATCTGTAACACATTTCTTGTCATCTCATTTTTTTTTTTTTTTGATGGGTGGGACTGAGTTCCTGTCTTACTGGTTGTTTCGCCAGAGGCTTTCAGCACTGGAGTTTGCATGCAGGTGGGTAGAGCTGGGTCTTGGTGCCGAGGTGAGGACCTCCGGGAGACTTCATTCTGATAATATTCCCTGGGGTCTGAGGTTCTCTGTTAGTCCAGTGGTTCGGATTCAGTGCTCCCACCACAGGAGCTCAGACCTGACCCCTGGCCCATGAACCAAGATCGTGCAAGCCATGTAGCATGAAAATATCATCTTGCCACTTATTATGCAAATAATTTGCTTAAAGGGGATGTTTTAGAAAATTTCTATTAGTGGGAAATATCTGATTTGTAATCTCTGTAGCTTTCTACCATATTATATCTGATTACCAGAACCATCAATGATACTAAACTTCAGGCATAAATTTTAAGATAGAGTTTTATTTCAATTTGAGCAGGTCCTTCTACCACCTCAACTATAATAGGCATCCATTACTGCTCAAGATTGTGTTGACCCTGAGAAAATGCAGTAAGGGAGGGGATGACCAGGTCATAATGTAATGGAAATTACTTTTCCTGTTTGGCATGTAATTTCAGAAGAAAGTAAGAAAAGGAGAGTGCTTGAAGTAGATAGTCATCTGTTAAAGGTCAAATTTCCAGAGACATCTTTGCTACAAATCTGGGGAAAGAAATTCTTCAAAATCCTTTGCTTCATCCTGTAAATGGCAAAGGTGAAATTCCTTTTGTGTTGCTTAGATTTTTTTTCTTTTGGAGTGTTCCCAAATAAACACATGGAAGTGCAACTTATTGTGTTTTCAAGTCTTTTCCTGCAATAGCAAAAGCAATAAGTTGTCATCATCAGCTTCTCCTTTGTGACAAATTCTTATTTTCTACCACATAGTTAGATCAACTGACACTGGATACATTTTGTTTTCTCACAAAGATAACTAGTTCAACGGAAATTCATTTATACAAGCATTGTAATTTAAGTCTAATAATGCCTTTGGGTTAAAGGATGGATGAAACTGAAAAGGTCAAAACCTATTTGACTTCCTTTAAGTGTTGGATAGCTTGTTTACTTAAATTTATTCTATTTGAAATGCCAAGACATTTGCCCTTTTCATGTAGCTTGTGGGGCTCCTCATTAATATTTTTTTCTGACATCCAATCATTCCAAAGCATTAAACATTTCTCAACACATCTATATGTTTGTAAAAGTCAAATAAGTAGTTCCTACCTTCAAAGAGCACACAGTGTGATAGATGTAAACAACCACTTAAAAATGCATCATAGCCACCATTGTTAGTGCCTTTTCATTCATTCAGTACATATTTATAAGTACCTATTATATACCAAGCACTGTTCTAGGGTTTAAAGACATATCAGTAAATACAACCTACAAAAATCCCTGCCCTCATCAGGAGCTTTCATTCTAATGAGGAGCAATTAAAATGTTTTACATTCTGATCAATAAAATTAACATCTTCTCTCCCCATGGTAACTTGCCAGGGCATGGATAGGCAGAGATGGAGGTAAAAGAGTGGAAGCATTCTCTCCTCTCTTTAATAAGGACAATATTTTGTATTGTTCATCTTGAAAATACTTCTACACAACCATATTATGCTTTTTTAATACTGTGCTTTCTTACAAATTATATATAAGCTGATAATTTGCTTATAGAAGTTAAATCTAATACTATTTCCTACTGTATAAACTAAATTGTCCTTCATCACTTTCACCATGAAGCTTTTCCTGACAGAAGTCTATTCCACTCTACCCTGGAAAACGCAACTCTTTTAAAACATCTTTTATGATGCTCATTTTGTTTTTACTTTTGCAGTCAGACCTTTCTATTTTGTTTCAGCATCCTCCATGATTCAGTCAACTACAGATCAAAGATATTTGGAAAAAAAATTACAGAAAGTTCCAAAAAGCAAAACTTGGATTTGCCATTCACCAGCATATATTTACATAACATTTACATTGTATTAGGTATTATAAGTAATCTAGAGATGATTTAAAGTACACAGGAGGATGTGCATAACTCATACGCAAATATTACACCATTTTATATAAAGGATTTTAGCATTGGCAGATTTTGGTATCTGTGGAGGTGTGGGGGGGAGTACCTGGAACCAGTCCCCCTCAGATACTAGATGCCAAGAGATAACTGTATATGATTATGTGCTTCTTTGTACCATTACTAGAATGCAAGCTACTTACAGGCAAAAACTATGTGGTAGTCGTTCCATTATCCCTGAGACCTAACCCACACCATGGCTCCTACTGAAAAATATTTGCTGTATTAATTTAAAATATAACCAACCTAAATTAAGAATTAGAACAAAGAACACACAAATGCACACATAGTATTCTCCATTCTTAGTCTCTAATTCCCAATTTGAATTTTGGCATAATTTTGAATTACATGTGTTTACATCCACCGAAATATCTTCATGCTCCCCATATTCTCCCAATACGTTAGGCACAAAACTATAATTTCTGATTTCTATAACTGAGCTATTTTCCCCAAGAAGAAAAAAAATCTAAAATAAATTATTTTTATATGAATATAAATATTTGTTTTTACTCATTATTCTTATAATTCATGTTTTAAGAAATAGGCATCTAGATTGTATTTTGTGAACACATGTGCCTGTATCATTATGTGAGAGGTTACAGCTATAATTAATTATTCAATATTTATAACTATTTTTCATTTGCTTTCTAATGTATTTGAACATCGATGGTCATTAATATTCAGGTTGCTCATTGATTTATAGATAATTCTAGTTATAGTATATGAAGCAAAATTAGGAAAAGCATCAACTAATTATTTTCTCTTTCCTAATCTTTATACATTTCATGATCCCTCTGGACATAAGAAAGCACAAGTTCACACTTTCTCGACAATAGTTTTGATAATCCCTGAAACATTCACTATCTAGTGGAGATTGCTTCCATGAGGAGTTACTCAGTTGACAGGCTCTGTTTGTTTAGTTTGACTTTGCTGATCCTAACGAGAATTCTCCAAGCTGTGGTGAATATATATATTGTAATGACATACATCTAACTGTTCCTTGCTGACTAAATATTTTTGTTGTTTTAAATAAGAGTCTTACATACATAAACAGAAAACATTAGGATTTATTGGCATGAGGAATCAGTGTCAAAAATGCAAATCTGTTCTGTTTCAAAGGGAAAATTCAGTATTCCCTCTACTAGAGTGCAGACAAATCCTATGCATGTGAGCTTACTCTTGTCTCCCCCCGACCCAGCCTCCACCAATACTGGCTTTAAATGCTTCCGCTGATTAATAGAAAGCTCCAAAAACTCTCTTTGATAGTTCAAAAGGCTCTTCTTACTTCAAGTCAAAGATATTTATTCCATTGGTTTAAATAGATATTTTTTAAAAAGCATTTATTGCATGCATTTTAGATTTGGTATAAAATAGACATCAAAAGGCATCTTAAATTAAAATCATTTATTGATAAATAGCAGTGCACTCAGGTAAAATTTTAAGCTATTGATCTTTTTTGATCTTCATCTTTTTTCTATTCTAATAAGTTTCCCTGAGGAATATTTAATTGATTCCTTCTGGTTTTATTCTCCTTTTCTATTAGATTTTTTCCCTTATCTGCAAAAAAGTCAGTAGATAGGAGTGATGGATGTGGATGTACAGTTTCTGGAGAAAACAAGCCATGTGGCTCAGAGCAGGAACCCTATCTTATTGTTCCTTTGTACCCGCAACATCTGACACAGTGCTCAATGCATAATGTAGTTCAATAAATATTTGTTGAAATGAACAAACTGTACAAGGAGGTCGTGTGTAAGATTTACTGAAACAACATGTTATTGTACTTGAAGAGAGAGGTACATGGAGAATATTAAAGTCATGAGTCAGAAACTTAGAACATGAAGTTCTAGTCTAATATTAAGATAAGGAAAGATTCTGGCTCATGTTTCTAGCTGTACTACTACATCATTTAACTCCATTATGGAACAGTAACACCAAAACATTTATTATTTTATTTCTTTTCCTCTACCATACACACAAAATAATGTTAACACGCAAGGAGAAAGGATTATTTGGATCAGATACCCCTATTTTTGCACTGAATTCTCTCAAACACATATACTAAACTATAAAAATTATGAACATTACATTAAAATACAGACTCATGAAAGATGCTAATTATATAATGTTAAGTAAAAACAATCAGGCTAATATACTATAATCATAACTATATTTAGCAAGGACCTAAATTTGAAAATCTATTCATATTATATGTTAAAATACTGAAAACTGATACATGATAACAGAACTGCATTATTGGACCTATCAAGAATTCATTTACATGAGGGGCTAAGTCCCTTGAAATATCAATTATTTTATCCTGAGGAAGCTTGTGCCTGGGTCCAAATGGAAACATGCTATTATAAAGCAGGAATATTTATGAAATCTTCTAGTGAGGCGCTGGGAGCATAAGACACATTAACATTTAGAAAAGTGTGTCAGCAGTGGTGATGACTAAGACATTACGTCTCTACCTAGGGGTACTATTGGTGCTCATTGGAATATGAAATAGACGCTCTCTGAGCTGTGAGAGGGAATCGTTCCTGTGGGATGTGTTTTTAGAGGACATCACAGCAGCATCTCAGCCTTATTAGTGCCTAAGGCAGGCTTCAGAAGCCATGGGAATGAAAAGAACAGTGGCATAGGCAGTCTCAGAAGGTATCAAAATCTTGAGCCAATACTGGTGAGGAAGAAAATGATAGAAGTCAAATGGAAGCAAGAAAACTATTTCATACATACACTTGAAACACTTCCTGGGGAAAACAAAACAAGATGGGAAGGGATTTGAGGAGATTAGAGGTCCTAAATAGGCAGAGGTGATCCACGGAAAGGCATTTTGATATATTATTCTGACGTTAGCATGATAAGAAGAAACATAAGTGATACAAGCTTTTAAAATCCATGGGAAGTAAAGAAAATTTAGAATATTTACCCTAAAACAATAACTGTATTTATGTCATGGTGCTGAATTTACATGTATTTTTTCTATTTTGCAAATTTTCTGTATAGTAGTTGATTGGCTTTGTCATTTTAAAAAATGCATGTACCTGCTTATATTTTTTTATAAAACCAATGAATGTAGTCAAAAGTACCCTGGTCCAAATAATTTATGCTCTGACTACTTCTGCATCTCATTTCTATTTATTTGTCTCTCCATCCCATTATCCCCAGTCTTAAAGGATGTTTCCTGAGCACATGATGGCTTTGAAATTCTAAGAGTGAACTTTGGAAGAGATTCAAGATACAAAGTATAAATTTATTCTCTTGATTGTTGGTAGGGAAATGATCACTGTCAGGTATCAAGCTTCTATCCAAAAACTAAATATGCCGTGGGCTCCAATCAGAACATAAATATCTCTCTTAGATCCTTTCTTTGAACTCTCTCTTGCCACCTTTGCATGTTAGTGGCAACCCTGTTTGGGCCTAAAGAAATGGATTTAGTTTTTAATATTTATCCTAAGTTTGCTCACTCCAACTTTAATCTTTAAACGTAAGTTCTGAAATAATTTGACTGGTTTTAAAACACATGAAATTATGCAACCTACGCTTTCTTTGTAATACAATGGAAGCAATGCTTGTCTGGTGAAGGTAAAGATTCAGGAGATTTAACATGAGTGCATAAATCTTGTCATCAAGGGATTCAGAACATTTTTAAACAACTGTGTGTGTATGTCAGAAAGGTGAGATTATATGTGTTTGGCGGGGGAAGGATGTGGATTTAGGGAAACAGGTATTGAAGATGTTACATTTTATGCCTAAAACACTTTACCATCAGGAATGTATTTTCAAAAATAGAAAGGTCCCATCTGCCATCCCTACCGCAAATGAAGACAAACTAAGTTTGGCAAAAGAAAAATAGGTAAATCCAAAATAGTTTCTAAAGACTATGAAATGTTGAATACCTTATTAGAATCCTAATATATTAAACACAACTGCATGCAAAAGGCTGTTTCATTCTCAGTTTTATTCTGTTTTACCCCCACCTCTTTTGGAGTACCAAATTATCTTCTCCTCCCCTAGATCCCATTTTGTGAGACAATAATTTTGTTAGATAATAATTTAGTAAGAAATTTTCAGTGGCAACTCTGTTCTAGGCAGAATTCTAATCGCTGGGAATATAGGAGAAAACAAAACCAAGACTGCTCTTTTGGTGCTTTGTAATCTAATGAAAGGTGGAAAATAATAAACAAATAATAAAATCAAGTCAAGACAAGGGCTAGAAAGAAAATAAAGCGGGAAAAGGGGAGGGGAGAAAATTGTGATTTTAGGTAGTATGTTATATCATGATCTCTCTAACATGGTGACTTTTGATCAGACATGTGAAAGAAGTGATATCCAAACACCAAGGTAAGAATATTTTAGACACAGAGAGCTAACGCCTGGAAGTAGGCACATGCTGAAATAGAAGAAGTCCATTGTGGATGTAGTGAAAAGAGCAAGAGCAAAAGTAATAGATCAGGTGAGAGGTGATGGTGGTTTGGACTAAGATTATAGAAATGGAAATGAAGTGAAGGACTTGAATTCTAGATGCAGTACGTAGGTACAGATTCTAGCTGAAGACTCAGTAATGGGCCACTCCATTATTTGGAGGTTGGAAAAATGAGGAAGAACCAGAAAAGGAGACTAAACAGTAGTATTCATTGAAAAAGGAAGAAAAAGCTTATATCTTTGATGCTGAGTAAAGAAAACAAGAAGGAGGCAGTGATGAAATGTATCAAAAGCTGAAGAGTTTATTAAGGACTGGATAAAAGACCATTGAATTTGGCAACATGGAGTCCATTAATGGCTTTGACAAAAGAATTTTCACAGAGTAATGGGAGCAAAGCTTATTTAGGGAGAGTTTTAAACAGCGTGGGAGAAGGTGAAGTGAAATAATGAATATAGACCACCCTTGAGATAATGTATGCATGTGTGTATATGTATGTAAGTGTGTGTGTCTGTAAATGGGATCAAACAAATGGAGCACTAGAGTGGATTAGAGTGGATTGTGGGGTCAGAAGACATTCTTTTTTGAGGTGGGAGACATCACATAATATTTATATTCTGATGTGAACAGTACAGTAGAGAAGAAAAAAAACACCCACCACAGAGAGAAAGAGTGAAGCCAGCTGCAAAATGGATTTCCAGGAATACGTGTAAGGGGCTGAAACCCAGGCCATTAAGTAGAGGAATTGGTCTTAGGCACGTGACCCTTTCATTTTAACAGGAAAAAGGACAGATATGTGGTTGAGTATGTAGGTAGGTTGGTTGACTTGGTGATTTGCATTGAGGTGGGAGGGCAGTAATCTAAAAAGTTCTCATCTGATTTCTCCTATTTTCTCAATGAAATAAAGAACAAAGGTATCAGGTGAGTCTGAGAGGAGAGAGGAAATTTTGGAGGCTTAAGGAGATAGAGAAAAAACTTTTACCAGAATTGAGTCATTTCTAGGTATTGGGAAGGAAGGGAAAAGAGGAAAGGAGTTGATAGTTCCTCACCAGTACATACAGATCCCCAGAAAGGCCTATTCATACTTTATTCCAGTCATACGGAATTTTTTCTTACTCTTCAAGTATACCTCATGTCGAGGTCTTTGAAAGTTCTGTTGTTCTGATATAAGAACTATATACCTTTTTAATTGTTATTTATTATTATTATTTTGTTTTTTGGGGGGTTTTTTTGGTTGTGCCGTGTGGCTTTCAGAATCTCAGTTTCCCGACCAGGGATTGAACCCATGCCCCCTGCACTGGGAGCACGGAGTCTTAACCACTGGACTGCCAGGGAAGTCCCAAGAACTATATAACTTTTAACCATTCTTTAAACTTCAATTTAAATTCCAGCAAGTCCTCCTAGTACAAACCTTAAACTTGCTCCTACCATAGCCCTTATCATATCATGTACTTCTTTCCTTTCTGCCAACAGACTGTGTATTCCTCATATGATGGTATTACATCTCCAGTAGCTATGCAGAAAATATTGCACATTATAAAATTACATAGATCTGTTATTACATGCAGGTGATTTTGTTTTTTTATTTTCTCCCTCACACAAAAATTTAATTCAGTGAGTACCTACAAATTTGCATAGTAAATTTGTATTTAGAATTATATGTTGTATTTAAAATTGGAAACTATTAGAAGCACTTTTATTTCAACTTCATGGTAACATCTGCACAAAGGAGACTGCAAGTTGAAATAGCCAGTTCCAAAATGCAAATCTCCACCGTGGTATGTGTGGATTTTAGAAAACAATAACAACAATACTAACAACAGAAACTAGGAGGTAAGAAAGGAGTAATAATGTTAATATAATTCCAAAATCTTAAAAGTGCATTTTGGGTTTAATTATCTCTGAAGAGATTAAAATTAAGTATAATCTCAGCTAGCTGAGATTTTTTTTTATAGTTTTCCATAATTAAACATGTTATTCAAACTCTGACTTCCATACAAATATAAAGGTATAATTTAGATGGATAGAAAGAGGCTTTGCAATAAAACAATGCGACAGTAAAAGCCATTTTTTTCTTATTTTATTCAATGTCAGGAAAATATAACAGAAAAATCTGTCACTTTTGATGGAGAACAGAGTGTAATTAAATTTAGTTCTACTTGAGAACTTTGTTTCAATTTGATTTGCAGTTAACCAATGCTCATTGTTTAGTTTAAAAGCTTATAAATTTGGCTGTCTTATCTGCATAAAGGGATACATTTGAAGTACCACACCTGATTTTTAAATATATTTTCAGTTCTCTATGATCTGCATTACAGTTTTACTTAAATTAAAGCTGATTCTCTTTTGAAAAGGAGAAATGTGTTTTAGGTTTCTTATTTTCCTTTCTCAGACAGCTTATATCTTTGGTTTTTATACTGTGGATTATACCTGTGTGATGTGCATGAGAGCAGTTTCTTTGAAAAGTCCTATTTCTGACTTATGTGTGTGTATGTGTATATTGTTGAACAAGATGGAGGATGCAAAGATACCCCATTTGTTGTTGAAGGATCTTGCTTTTTTCATTACTATACAACCATAGAAAGTGCCAGAAATTGATAAAAAAAGAAACCTAGAAATAAAGTCATACAAACTTACGTATACAAAACGCACAGCTTGTGGGAAAAGGGATGCCAGGAATGGCATCCATAGATCTACTTTTAATTTGAAATACATCTATACACTAACTTACTCCAGAATGCATTGCAGGGGGGATCTTGTAAATCATAGCATTCTCATAGAAAACAATCCATACTCCATAATAAAATCTAGTGTGGAGTTCTTCCAGGCTTAGGAAATAAAGGTAAATCATGAAAACCCTCTGAGGTCACAGAATCTGAGAATAGAATCCACAAGAAACTGATATTGAAACCGCTAGGTGAGGTTTCAGGGACTCCAAGGAACTCCAGTTCTTTATATCTCAGCACAGAAAAGAATTCAGTGAGAGGGAAAGTGATAGAAGTGGTTTATTAGAATAGGATACTTGCGAGGTTTACAAGTGGGCAGGAGAGTGTTGCACTGCCCCAGGTACTTAGTGGGTTACATTTTTATAATCAAAGGCAAAGAGGGAAGGGAGAGAAGACTTTCTTCCTCGTTCTTCCAGTCTTCCATCATTAACTCCTCCTACATGTCGGGCAGGGGAGTTTTTGACCCTATATTGGTGCATCCGGGACTGTCATGGCACTCTGAAAAAATTATTTCAGGTCTCAGTATAATGAGGGTCTTTCACTTTGAAATGTCACCTTTCCCTAAATTATTGTTTTTGTACAGAGAGCATGTCCCAGGGGTCATTAAGTTGTTGACATCACTGAGCAGGATGTAGGCTTTATTTTTCCACTGTTGTTTTTATTGTCTTGAGGCATGACTCTTGGCTCCATTGCATGGTTTTGTTGCTGAGCAAGTTAGCTTGGTTTTGTTATTAAGCAAGCCTGTCTGGCTTTGATGCTAAGTGACTTGCTCTGCTTTATGAGTCAAGCAAGCCCACATTGCTTCAGGATTTTCCCATTGCTTTCTTGAGTGATCATTAACTTACTGCGGTTTCCCAAAGCCCCTTAAAGTTCCCTCTCTATCTACAGTGCCCTAGTGGGATTTCTGAACTAACTATTTGATTATCCTACTCTACCTCTATCAATATGATGCAATTTGACCTAAAGTTAGAATAAGACTATTGGTTCCAAATGAAAGAAACTTAACATTTATCATTCATCAAATATTCATGTGCATATACTATGTTTCAATTATTGTTCTAGACACTGGGAATAAAGCAATGAATAAGACAGACAATGTTTCCACCCTCATGAAACATTCAAAAGGTGGGTGGAGGTGAACTAGAAATAAAAATCAGATAGTAACAAGTATTCTGAAGAAAATAAAACAGGATAATATAATAAGAACTGATTAAACTAGGAGACCTAAATGGGGGTTGCTGGGGGAAGGCCTCTCTGGTGATTTGATCTTAACAGAATGAAAAACAATCCAGAAGGGAAAGGGTCTATGGCAAAGAATACAGGAAATGTAAAGACACAGAAATGAGAGACAGCTTGAACAGTTACAGAAACAGAGAGAAATTCAGTATATCTGAATTATAAAGAGTAATTGGAAGAGTAGTCAGAAATGGCATCACAGAGGTGGGGACCAAGAGAAGATGATGTAGAGCTGGGAGCCTATGGAAGAGTGCGATACTCTGTAAAAGGCAACCGGAACTTAAGAAGGGATGCAACGTAGCCTGATTAATTTTTGCAAAGATCACTCAGACCCACAGGAGGGGAATGGATTACATGGGCACATAATGAAAGCAGAAAAACTACTTAGAGTAGTCCAGTAACTGGGTGATGGAAATTTGATTTTAGGCAGTCACATAGAGATGAAGAAACTTGAAACTTCTCTAAAAATTTTCTTTATCACCACATAATCTTATTTCTCTCATTTTCAAACTGCTTTGGTGGGTCTATCACCTTCACTTTTAACTTTGGTTTGGATGGACAAAAGCCCTTGTCAAGCACATACTATACAATCCAATTCCATATATGGAATATGTGAATATTGGATGCATGTAATTTTTTAATAAGAAATGGTTAGTGTCTCAGTGCATTTTCAGATTGTTATGCTAGTTTCTTTTAATTAATCTGTGCTGGAGGGCCATTAAACATAAACTCTTATGATGGTTGTTCTTTTGAGTTTGGAGAAGATGACATAACTGTTACATATAACAGTGAAATAACACAGTGTGGTAATATCCACCATTTCTATTCACTGTGAGATTTAAAACTACTCTATTAAGTGACAAAATTCTATTTATTTCCTTGACTTAACATATGGTACTGCCATGACTTTACCACTAAGCAGTCATTTTGTCTGCATCTGAACCCATCAGTCTATTGCAGCGATTTCCAGTAGGAGTGGCCTTGAATAGGCAGAGCAGCAGCTGTTCTTGGGAAGCAGCATTAGGTCTCAGACTCACTTTTGGAAAGAACCTGACAAGTGCATGTTTCTGCCCCCAACTGATGTCAGTTTAGATCACTGATGCCAAAAACCAGAAAGGCAAAGTTATCAGAAAATCTCGAGTAAATTAGAAAGCTATCCTCCAGCCACAAATTCTCTTCTCCTTCAGCACACAAAGCTAATATTCCAGGAGTTCAGCTATTGAGCTGGTAAAGGAGATGTCACCCCCTGAAGTCCAGGGGGAACCATGTCAAGCTGAATCCACAGAACATATTATTTAATGCTTACTTTTAAAGACACAGTCCATGAGAGGAACTTTTGTTGAAATTGACAAAAACAATAATCTCACTAACAAGCAATAAGTGCCTTTCTTTTTCTTTATGTGTAACTATTTAAAGCTTTCATATAACTATCTGCAGTATGAGTTGATACTAAATTAGGTGATCATCAATTAGGTGATGAAATTAAAATCCAACAAGCAAATATAATCATAAAAATTTCTGCTGTACCCATTTTTTAAAATCTTGGTTCTGGGGCTTCCCTGGTGGCGCAGTGGTTGCGCGTCCGCCTGCCGATGCAGGGGAACCGGGTTCGCGCCCCGCTCTGGGAGGATCCCACATGCCACGGAGCGGCTGGGCCCGTGAGCCATGGCCGCTGAGCCTGCGCGTCCGGAGCCTGTGCTCCGCAACGGGAGAGGCCACAGCAGAGGGAGGCCCGCAT
>NC_041219.1:20535033-20598147 GCF_002837175.3 Physeter macrocephalus | reverse complement strand
AACGGGAGAGGGCGGGGCCGAGGGAAGCCCCCGGACCACAAAAAAAAAAAAAAAAAAAATCTTGGTTCTGGTAAAATAATGTCACAGGGATTTTTTTTCTCCTGTCAGAGAATGGCTATACTTGCTTTTCAATGGTTCTGCTTTGTTCAAACATAGATATCCTCTGTATTCAAAAACTGTGATAACAAAAGAACTATTTTGTAAGAAATTTAACATAATGCCCTCTATCCTTGGATAGAGTACATTCGAATGTTTGTACAGTTATTTCATAGGTAGCTTGATGAAACAGTATTTCATTAGAGGAAAATCTGTACTTATCAGAAAAGGATGATTCAGTGGATATGCAAATGAGATGGCTAGTCTTCCTTTTATTTTTCTCACCTCCAGAATAGCCATAAAGGAATGAGAATTCTAGGGCTACAATCTTTAAATTTATAAAGGCAGTTAGCATCTTTCTTTGATGGAAACATTAGATCATAGCATAAGATTTTTTCCTCTTTTGAGAAGACCAAAGCTCTGAAAAGTTACCTGGATTATTAACACCTAAGTCACAGCAGTTCAAAAGCAGTTCAAAAGGATACGTATGGATCTGGAGATAATCCCTGAAAGAATTCCACCTTAGTACACAAAGAAAATGGCTGAGATCACATCAACAGGACTCCCTTTAACAGGTGCAAAAATAAAGTCATGTAAGAAAAGAAGAAACTCTTGTCAGCTCCTCTGGAGGGAGGGTATGAAGAGCAAAAGAAATTAGTAGGAGTGGGAAAAACGTTGAAGAGACAAGCAGTTAAAGACCAAGTTAAGATCAGAAATAGCTACGAAACTTTTTCTTGCAAAGACAATGGAAGCAAAGAGGCATACTGCCACATGTTAATGTCAGCCTCTGCTCATTCTGAGTCGCGTCTGTTCTCTGTGTTCTAATAAAGCTATGTTGATATACTTATCACTTCACATTGTATTATTGGCTTACCTCCCTCTCCAGTCACATTACGAATAGACTGAAAGCAGCATGAAGTCTCTTATTTCTTTATCCTCAGTGCCTAGCACAAGATCTGGAATATACTGTTTATCAACTGTCAAATGAATGAGCCAGGTTCAACACTATATGATCTTGAGAGAGACAAAGTAATCAAGTAAACATCCAAAACCAAAATAAGTATTACTCTAGAGTAAACTCTGAGATAATATGGAAGTACACACAATCGATATAATTCCAATTAAATGCAAAGACATTTGACACTATTTAGCCTATATGTAAATGATGCTTTATACACCAATGATAATTTTGCATTAGGTATTTTGAAATATTGAAAATAGTTCATTAATGCTTCTAGGTAACTTTATTGATTCCTAGTTGGACACTAGTGAGCTAGAACTCAAGAAATCCATGAGATCGAAGGTCTGGAGTGTTCCTGGACCCGGGCTAAAGCTGAGTTTATAGGTGAGTGTCAGATGATGCCACTCTCAGGATAGGAAAGCTGCCAACATTGGGAAACAAGACAGAGCCTGATATCTCACATCACAGTTCTTTAGAGTTAATTAATTTATCACTGACAGTTCTGTTTACTGTGGTTCTGAACATTGTTGCCAGGGAAAGCACTAAGGAGAGTTGCTGAACATCGAACCTGCAATTCAGCGCTTGCCCCAAGGTGAATCCAGACATTTAAAAGAGACTTATATTGAAGGTAAAGATTAGCATCACAACTTGATTAGGAAATATCCATTGAAGAAAAGTAGAGACACCTAAGTTAAACCAACTGCTATACTTATCTGAGTGTATTTATCTGTGTATAAAATCCTTGATTCAGATAGAATATTCTGAAATATATAGAACATGGTGATGAATGGGCAGGTAAGTGGGGAGCAAAAAGAGTTTCAAGAAAAAGGAAAGTGAGAAAGTTGAGCCTAAGTCTTCAGTCTTCATCTTTGAGAGAATAACAGAATCATGATCTGTGTTACTATTAAAAGGCAAGGTAGAAGGCAGATGAGTGAGAGTATTAGAAGTTCTATCTTAACACAGAAATGATATTCTAAAATTTTTACCCAAGAGGATTTTTGTGGTGTTTATAGAATAATAAAGCTCTTTCTCACCGTCATCTTTGGTGACTATGGGATAGAGAACTGAGAACTGGTGGGAGCTATGGAACAGTGAAAAACAATATTCATCTTCTCATTTGTGTCAGGTTAGATTCCTTATTCTCATGCCTCTCTCCCCTCTAATGTCCAGCCTTGCTTTTCACTTGTCTGTCCACAGGAAGATGGAAAATATAGACTGTTTTTATTACAGTCAAACTGAGAAATCAAGATTGACTTGCTTAAGATCGATTAAATTAAACCTTGATGCTGATGCTAAGCATATTAAGAATGTTGAAAGTTGCTAAAATTATTGCAATTTAGAACTAAATATAACAGTCATATGAAAAACGGTCATAAGTTATAGTATCCTTTAATTAATATTTTCCTTAGAAGACAATAATTCCAAAGGCTAAGGAATATGATAAGTTTATGGCTTTGACAGCATTACTACTAATAAATCACAATGTAGATTTATCTTCATTAAGCTTTACAGATTTGTTTTATTCTGAAGGTTACCTGATCTTAACACACTATAATTTTTAATTATATAATTCTTGAAACTTCAATTAAATGTTACCTATATTCAGAGAAAACATAATATATATGCTGTTAATATTGTACAATATTGGGGGTATGAAATATGAACTCATCTAAGAATTACGTGCACAGAATATCATCAGCTTTTGTTAAGCTATTTTCTTTAATTATAGGTAGGATCTACTGAAAAAATCTATTAATGCAAAGTTTTTAGGCATACTGATAGTAATACTCTCATTGGAATAATGTAATATCATTTTAATGCAAGATTTAGATTAAAAAGATATATACAAATGAAAAACGGAAAGTAATTTTTGAGGTTAAAACGTCAAGTTGTTAAAGAAGCAAATAGTGAATTTATAGGTTCTTACCAAATTTATTTCTATTTGCATAGCCTCTTTTTAGCCACATGAATAGACCTAGTTTGGTGATAATCTACTACTCAAGAGCATTAACTACATAGTTGAAATTTGGATTTTGGATTAAATTGAATCTAGAGGTTTAGTCTCCAAAATGTTACTACCTTCAGAGTTTGAGGGATTATAATTATGCCAAAGCAAAAATTGCACTGGTAAAGTTAAATAGGGAAGGAAGAATTTATTCTAGGCTATTATAATGGGAGATAGATTTCTGACAGCAGTCTGAATTCAACTCTGCTGAAATAAAAGCCTAGAGAATTTTAAGAGATGCAGGGGATAAAGGCCAACTGTGTTTGCTAATTGGCCCTTCCCGAATGCAAAGTAAACTTTTTCCTATCTTCATGACAGAAGGTAGTTTCACATTTTGGAGTGAGGCTCTGGCGCAATGAAATCCATTCGGCTCTTACCTTCCCAGAGACTGGGGGTTAGTGAGGAGCCCATCTTCTTGATTCCATATCAAAGGGATGCCTCCCAGGTCCTTGAGAAATCAATCTTAGGGTATAAACTTGACAAGAGGCTTTTTAAAGAAGATTTATATCTCAAAAGGGCAGAGAAAAACTTTTTTAACTACAAATTTTCTAAAGTAAATTTCCTCAGAAAAGAGAAGATCTCTGTATTTAAGCCACCTGGATTCTATTAGGGTGGGAGAGAGAGAGAGAGAGAGGTCAAGTGAGAAACAAAAAGAAGCCTTTCTAAAAGTTTCATCAACTGAGGGAAACATTACGGTCGGTCATCTTGGTCAAGTATAAGATTTGTAGGAAAAGCTCAGAATGAACTGCATCATTGATTTGATTTTAGGTAGTTCAATTTTTTTTAGGTATCAATTGAGAATATACTTTATTAACTTGAATAATATGATTCTTACCATGAACAGGTTTTCTTGTAATTCCATATAAATATGGTATCATCAATATTTATTTAAATCTACTCACATATCACTCTCTTTTGTCATTCTTTTTTCATTTTTCTTCTCTCAGCCTTTCTAGTAAAATTTTCCTTCTGACTAAATATCTCATTGTATCAAAATTTCCTGTAGTGAGAGTCTGCTGGTGGAAAAAAAATTCTCAATTTTTGTTATTTGAATCTATTTCTTGAAATATATTTTTGTTCAGACGTATGCTACTATGTCTTGGTCCTTTGAATTGTTTGTCTCTCTGTCTTTATGATTCTATGATCTTTATCTCTGTTAGTCTAGAGGTTAACTATAATGCATTAAGGAATTTGTTTATATGTATTCCTTCTATTTTGGACAATAGTCTTGAAAGAAGTAAACTAAAGGCAAGTTCCTTATTCAACCTAGCATTTTGCCTGACTACTGGTTTGCAGAGATGTTGAGGCAGAAATCAGAGTTTGGAACTGCTGAAGCAGCTAGAATTTGATCAGAGTAATAGAGGGGACATAACTCTGCAAAGAAAGGACACCAAAATTCTGCCTAGAGGTATTTGAGAGTCTTCAACTGAGAACTGGGCTTCATATGTTCATGGTGATACTCTTCTAGACCTATAAGAGTGTAGCTGCTGGTCAGCTCAGATCTGAAAGGAAATACTAGAGGTCATACAGTATTGATGTCACTGGAGTTCCAGCTTAGTCTTGGGAACTCGCTGGAGAACGCAGAATATTCTGTTGGAATAAGGACATCACTTTAATCAGAACATAACCCTTGAATTAAGGAGACAACAGAAACAGACCCATCCTAATTAACTAAGCATAGGTTGTGGTGATGGTTTCATAGATGTGTATTGATCTCCAAACTCATCAAGTTGTATACATTAAACATGTATAGCTTTTTGTATGTCAATCATACCTCAATAAAGTGGCTTTAAAAAAAGAAGCCTAACAAAGTTAGGAAGATCTGCCAGAAATGTTACTGCCTATCAGGGAAGAAATATCAGTGCCATTGAAAGAAAAAAAAAAGATCTCTCCAGTCAAAGTAACATTCACAATACAGAGCATTAAAAAGAAATATCCTAGCTCTGTATAAAACAGAAACTTGTATTACATAGTTAGCAGCAAAAGCAGTGTTTAAAAACAGATTGCTAGATGAGATAGGTTTTGAATTAGCAAAAGTGATTTAGTACAACTATTACAATATGTTTAAGGAGTTAAAATATAGCTATATTAAGGAACAGTTGGTGAAACTGCAAAGAAATAGGTATTAAAAAAGCAAACAGAAATACTGAAACAGAAATGCAATATATGAAGAAAATTCATTAGATGGCTAAATGACATTTTCGACATGGGAGAAAAAACAATCAGTAAAATTAATGACAGATCAATAGAAATTATCTACATTGAAGATTTTTTTTAAAAAAATTAAAAATTAAATGGAGATTCAGTGATATGTGGGAAAATATCAAGTAAGATAACTGAGTAATTGTAGTTCTTGAAGGAGAAGAGAGAAAAACACAGGGCAAAAAATATTCAAAGAAAAAAATGGATCAAAATTTGACAACTTTTGTGAAATGTATTAACCTGTATATCTAGAAATTCAGTGAAACACAAGCAAAGATTTTTAAAAATTCTGAGAAAATGTTAGCAAATTGAATTCAGTAATAATTAAAAAGCATAATTCATCATGACTAATTAGATCTTATCCATGGAATGCAGGGTTGGTTTAATATTTAAAGAGTAATTAATCTAAGTTGCAACATTGATATAGGAAAAATATCATATGAATACAGTCTTTATGAATATATCACTCAGCAATCTTTAATACTTATATAATAAATATTAATAACTCATAATAAAATGAGAATAGATGAAGAATTCAATCTGATGAAGTATATTTCTGAAAAACCTATAACTAACATCATACTTAATGACAAAATATTGATGCTTTTCCTCTAAGATTTAAACACGACATGGATGTGAGCTCTCATGATTTTATTTAACATTGTACTAGAGGTCTTTCCAGTGCAATCAGGCAAGAATATAAAGGGAAAATTCAATACAATAACTGAAAAGAAAGGAGTGAAACATTCTTTATTCACACATGACATAATTGGATATGTGAAAAATCCTGAAAGATGTATAAAAACTATGATAAATATTAAATATTTAAAATTCACAGTATACACAGTCAATATATAACAAAGCAATTGTACATAATAGTAACAAGCAATTAGAATATTAAATTAAAACAAAATACCATCTTCATAACATTAAAATCATAAATGCAATATATCTACACTGAAAATTAAAACATTTCTGAGAGAAATTAAGGAAAATCTATGGCAAGATAAATCATGTTCATGGTTTGGAAGATCAATATTGTTAAAATGTTTGTTCTTCTGAAATTATTCTACAGATTCAAAGCAACCCTTATAAAAATCCCAACAGCCACTTTGATACAAGTTGACTGACCGATTCTCAAATTACTCCAGAATTGGAAATGACCTAGAATAGTCAGAACAATGCTAAAAGCAATCATAAATTTGGATGACATACACTGATTTCATGATTTTTATATGCCTTTATTAATCAAGACAGCATGTTATTGACATAAGGATTAGCAAATAAAACAATGGAACAGAGTCAAGTCTACACATAGTAGACTATAGTATATACACACATATATAGTCAATTTTTTTCAACAAAGGCACCAAGACAGTTTAATGGGACACATAAATTCGTACTTCATGTACAAAAATTATTTTAAGATGAATTACATGTAAGTTTAAAGCTTTTAAAATCATAAAGTTGGAAAAAAACATAGAAAAAATAACTTTACCTCCTTGAAAATACAAGCCACACCTAGGAGAAAATATTTGATATGCATCTCTCTGACAAAGAGGATTGTATCTAAAATTCATAAAGGAAAGTCAAATGTGGTGAAAATGGGCAAATGCTACAGAAATATTGAATAAGAACATGGAAAGTTGCTCAACTTTTTCAGTCACCAGAAAATTAAAATTAAAATTACAATGAGATATGACGTTATGTCTACCAGAATGTCTATAATTAAAATGACTGACAACAGGCAAAACTGTGGATAGAAACTCTCATAATTTATTGGTGGCATAAAATATTTTCAACCATTTTAGTAAAGCATTTAGTAGTTTCTTATAAAGTTAAGCCATACACCTACACCATGATGTAGCTAGATTTTTACCAAAGAGAAATGAAAAAGTTGTGTATAAATTTACTTTTACAAGGACGTTCAGAGAGCTATATAGTTAATAACCAAAGACTGGAAACTACCAAATGCCCATTAACAGGATAATTGATAAATTGTAATGTAGTCATGAAATTTAACACCGTAGTACATATAGCAATGAACTATGGATACAATGACAACATGGGTGGATCTCAATAATATTACAGTGAGCATAGGAAGCCAGACACAAGAGTATATACTATATAGTACCATTTTTATGAGGTTAAGAAACAGGCCAGATTGATCTATGAGATAGAAATAAAAACGTAGATTGCCTATGCAAAGAAGAGTTTGATAGGAAGGGGTCATAAGAAAACTCTCTGGTGATGGAAATTTTCTGTATCCTGATTTGGTGATTAGTTGCATGGTGTATACATGTGCCAAATGCATCTTAATAAACATTTAAGAGCTATATATTTTATTTTATATAAACTTTTTAATTGATTCTTTAAATTCTATAGTACTTTACAATTTTCGAAAGTTTGACACACATGATTTCATATAATCCCATAATAACTCCTTTTTCCCCCTACCCCTATATTGTTCCTCCCCCTCTTCCCTGTCCCCACTGGTAATCACTAGTTTGTTCTCTATATCTGTGAGTCTGCTTCTTTTTTGTTTTATTTATAGTGTGTTGTAATTTTTAGTTTCTACGTATAAGTGATATCATACAGTATTTGTCTTTCTCTGACTTATTTCACTTAGCATAATGCTGTCCAAGTTCATCCATGTTGCTGCAAATGTCAAAATTCTGCTCTTTTTTATGGCTGAGTAGTATACCACTGTGTGTGTGGTGGGGTGTGTGTGTGTAGACATACAGTGTCATCAGCTGATGGACACTTAGGTCGCTTCCATACCTTGGCAATTGTAAATAATGCTGCTATGAACATTGGGATACATGTATCTTTTCAAATTAGTGTTTTTGGTTTTTTTGGCTATATGCCCAGGATTGGAATTGCTGGGTCATATAGTAGTTATATTTTCAGTTTTTTGAGAAACCTTTCTACTGTTTTCCACAATGGCTGCATTAATTTACATTCCCACCAACAGTGTATGCGGGTTCCTTTTTCTCCACATTTGCTATTGTATGTAAACTTTAACTTCAATTTTAAAACAATTTAAAAAATATTAAGTGGAAAGTTTTATCAGGTGGTTGTGTGTTTAAGTCTGTAGCTTTCTGATGTAGTACTAATAGTACCCATTCTCCAAAAATAACAATGTTACATTTATTTAGAAATAAACATTTACATGTTTTGCACTTTACTGAGTATTTTGCATACATCATATTAGTAATTATGACAAATCTGATACCTATTCTATCACATACCAATTTACAGACCAGAGTGCAAACTCCATAAAGAAAGATATTTGTTTTAAGTACATTTTATTTTTACCAATGTATCTCTAATATCTACAACAGACCCAGGTGACATAATATTTAAATACATGTTAACTATATATAGAATGAATGATGAAATATGACTTGGAAAATATTTTTTAAAAACCTTTTTACAAAATTATAGTGACCTCTGCACTGAATTCAGAGCATGCAGCTTATAAAAGGAATAAAATTCCAACTTCCTCTGCTAAATTGTCTCTTAACACCATCATCTCTGCCACTGATCCTTCCTTTTTCTCTCTGCTTCCACTACCTGCTGCCTCTGTCATAAGCCTTGATGCTCCAACTTCTACTCACTGCTCCTTTATCCCTGAGGTTCTCATGAGCGTTCAAACTCTTCTGTTAACAATACAGTTTCTATTGGCATATCAAAAGTAATAGCCACATGAAGAAAAATCTGGAAATGCAGCAACAGCAGTAGTCTCTCAGGATGTTTTAAGCCTGAGTAAATTTTGGAACAGATCAATTTGGAATAATCATCAAGATATAACCATTACGAATTATGCTATTAAATCCTTCAATAGTGCTTTATTTCACACAGATGGCATTTGTTCTTTGAAAGTCCCAGTGAAGTAAAATGAGCAGATTCTGGCACAGAATAGAGAATTTGCTACACATTTGTGATAGCCAAGCTTACAAAAGTCCAATATTCTTTGTGGCATACTCTGTTGTATACCCATGATGCCTTGGAAACAGGAAATTTCAGCCTGAGAATGGAGATGTGCTGAAGCTTGAGCCTTACAGAGGGACAAATGGGTGGAGTTAAAGCTAATACTCAGAGAAATGCTGTCAAATCATAACTATAAGAGCACCATAAAAGCATCAGTCCATTGCGAACCACCATTCATAGTCAAAGAAAAAATTCTACCCACAAGAGTGTCACAATTAATATAAAGAAAAGTTTATAAACTACTACTCAAACTGCCTCTAAAATATCATAGTAAAATGAGAAGACTTGATAGAATAGGAAGAAACTTCTGTGCACATGAACAATGAAAATGTGAGAAAACTACATCATACAAACTCATCAAAATAATTTTCATAATAAACTCATCTAAAAAGACATAATGCTTTATAACTGTAGAGAAGGTTATAACAAAAATAATGAAAAAGACAAATCAGAATGTCAAACACCATAATCATTGTAAACAGAAAATTAGGTCATGGAAAATATTCATTTGGGGTTTTGTAATAAAGTAGAGATTGGAAAAAAAAAAAAGTATCCCAATAGCCTTTAGACCCTACTGACAAAAGGAAACAACTTTGGTTGCAGAATTTTGTGATTGGTGATGTATTTATAGATCCACTTAGACTGTATAATCCAATTAAATGCTTGTTGATTGGTTTTGAATGTATCACGGTGACAACATGTTGGGAACTTCATGTTTAAAATATTTTACTAAACTTAATTGCATTAGCTACTGTTTTGAATATGCATCATTTGAAATATAGTTTCCTAGAAAATTCTGACTCTATTTGAATGAGACATGGATCCATGCTCTGAGCTTCACAATTGCCATTCACTGAACTACGTATTCTAACATATTTAAATTTATCTATTTTTGACCTTTGTTTCTGGTCAACTGTCAAGCAATAAAAAGTGTATATTTCTCAAACAATAAATTATTTTTAATGTTTATCAGATTTCACTCTTACACTTAGACATTTCAATTGATACAGCAAAGTGTCCTGTCTACACTTAACAGTAATTCTAAGACTCCATCATCTTTTGTCAGTCAAAATAGATTACAGTATTTCCACTTAAAAATGTAATATCATCCATTTTTCTATCTATCTAACTGTCATCTCTACTTTAAAAAAAGAGAAAAGTTTATAAACTACTACAAAAATCCCATCCAAAGTATATTTTATATTTACATAGGTATTGTGAATATATACACATTATATATCTTGGGAAAGAAAACCACTCTTGCCCTTTGCAAAGTAAAGAGTTGTAAAATAATAACAAATACAATACAATTATCTGTATGTAGTATACACATATTTGTGCAATTAATTAAAAATATGGGGTGCTTTTTATGAGCGTGTGTGTGTGTGTGTGTGTGTGTGTGTGTGTGTGTGATACATAGAACGTTGTATCTCAGAATAATTTGGCTGACTTCACATAAAACTTTCAGTTACCAAAGAAAGATTATTGTCACTATTGGTGAAAGGTACAAGTCACAACTTTAAAATTTAGAAAAAACCCCACAAAATATTCACTCTTTAGGTCCTAGATCATCTTAATAACTGAATTAAACACACTGATTTTCTATGTAATAGATTTTGTTTCAAGTTATATCAGTTCACAGTTGTTTGAATGATGACAGCATTCATAATTGACAATTTCCTTAATTTAAACAGCAGTTTGTACTGACAAAACTCTTTAAAGCTACCTTATTGAATGTTTTGATTAGACAGCTTATTCAAATCTTCATTTATTATTTTGCTTTTTACTAAACATTCATGTGTACAAAGTGCTAAAGTTTGGACATCTTGAGTCATTATGTTAAAAATCAACCAACTGTTCAATGAATTGAAATAATTAGAAACAACTGCACGGATAGAACAACTAATTTATCAGAAACTGTCCATAATCTGTCAGACAACTTGCCTAATAAAATAATTGGTAGACTTTGTCACTGCACTTTTCACTGAATTGTATATAACTTAGTCAATATGTTATCTTCAGATTTCTTCCAATTCCTGTGTTAGACAAGATCATGGTCAATAAAGACATATGATCAGATTTGCATGCCAAAACTATTTATTTAAACACCTAAAGCTATTTTGGTATCTTCCCAAAAGCCCATATATTTGAAAATGTTATTTATTTCCAAATATATTCTCAGAATTTCATTTTTATCTTTTGGCTTCCCTGAGCTTATAGAATATTTTAGGTCATAGAAATAGAGTTAACAATAAAGCCATTTAAATAATATGAAATTAAGGTGCTTGATGATATAGGTAAAATCAATGTACAATATCAAAACACAAAGTATAAGAACCTGGCATTAGGCACTCAAAGAAAAATTCCTCAAATTAAGCAGAAAAAGGACAGGCAATATTGGTTTGAGGAGCCATTACAAAAATGTTCTTTATTCAGATGAAAAAGTTTGTTGCAAGCAACTGCTTTTTTATCCTTTATATGTTTCTTGTTGGTATGTGTGTATGTGTATTTGTGTGTGTGTGTTTAGTTGGTATACACACACATATGCTATTGTTATATATGGGTGTTTGTATATGTGTGTATGTGTATATATATAGATAGAGAGACAGAGAGAGATGAGTGAGAGATAGGAGGCAGGTGAAATAGAAAAAGATTTGCACCTAGTTATAGTAAAATAGCTTTCTAATTCCTGTAAGCATTAGACAAAAATTACAGCAGTTTCAGATATTTGTTTTCTGTTATTTTTGTCAACTTTCTCATATATCAATGAAGATAGATACTTATATCTATGTATGGTAGAATAGATATCTTTTCAGAAGATAGAACCAATAAATCTTAAATATTTTAGTATTTTCATTTTAAAAATACATATTATCATATTATAAGATGATTATTGAGCTAAGAACTGAAATATATTAACCCATAAGAAATTACTCAAGAGTTTCTTTTATAATTTATAGTGTCCAATATTACCTTTATAAAACACTTTGCTTTATAAATATCCTAATACAATCATTATAATATAATAAGGAAAAACTATCTTACATGAGAACAGATTATAAAGAACAACTATGAAAGCTAATTTTTAAAAAAATCTCTACATCTATTTTAAAATATTGGAGAACTCTGTTGGCAGCCAGCACTTAAACTAAGATTCTGCAGAAAAGGGAACTGTACTGAGCAGAGACCAAATTCCTGTGCCACTTTTTCCTTAACGATTTGTGCAAAAATCAAGGTGCTGAGAAATTGATCAGAGCTTTGTACGGTCTCTTGAGACTAGTAAAGTGAAAATCAGGATTGATGTCTCCCAGGGCAGTGAGAACTTGAGGCCCAAGACCACAGAAAGAAAAGAGGAATACAGAGAGGGAAGCCTAATACTTGGCACCTTCCTAAGCACTTGCTGATTTTTAAACTTTAGCCAAAATTTGAGGAAGCTGAAGAGAGCTTTTGCCTATTTCACAGCAGGGGAGACAAGCATTTAGTTCAGGACCTGCCAAAAAAGATGGGCTCTGGTAAATACTTCAGCTTCAGTTGGGGTCAGAGCAAACTCAAATAAATCCTCTCCTAAAGGCAGAAACCAGCTTTGAATCAGTTCTATCCCAGACTGATTAAATTGGTCTGCCCTTATTGTACTGCCTGCCAGAAATTTAAAACAACAAAAAAATTTTCTCTTACTGAAAATAACCACATGCAGAACTTCCAATTATCTATATAATTTTACATACACAGTGTTCAACATTCTATCAAAAATTAGCAAATTTATAGGAAGCAGAACTAAATGTTGAAAACCAAGAAGTTAAATGGCAATCATCGTTGGAATTATTACATGTGGGTATTTAAATAATGATTAATATGCACAAGAAAATATTATAAGTTAGATAATGTCAGCAGCAAATTGGAATTTATAAAATGAATCTTGTAGTAATTCTAAAACTAACATTAAGAACATGTTTAAGATATAGCTAGAGTAGGGGTTAGTGAGTAGGAAAACAGGTCATTAGGAAATAGACTGAACCACAGAGAGAAAGATATATTGAAAATACAGTAAAGAGCATATAAGATGCATCTATAATGAAAAATTTTAGCATATCTTCTAGATCCTCAGAATGAAAGGAAAGAGATTGAGAGAAAGGAGGTAAGAAAATGTGAGGTCAGGTGAGGTGAAATGAGGCAATATGAGGGAAGAGAAGAGAAGAAAAGAATCAAATAAAAGCTACAATGGCTGAGAATATCCCCAAATGAATGAAAAGAAACTCCAGAGTTAAGAAAAGCTATGTACCTCAAGTAGAATATATACAAATAAAACCTCAAATTGCTAAAAACCAAAGACAATGTCTCAATTTTAAAAGTATGTGGGATTTACATGTTTGCATATGAAGGTGTTTTGAAGCGTGATGAGTTTTCAAGAAATAAAAAATTTTTCATTTGGCAGGAGCTCTTAGAAAAGACTCTTCTCCTTACTTTTTAACAAGAAGTCAGTGACTTTAATTTCTACTTATGCTAAGAAGTGCTAAAAAGAGGAAAATCTTTAAATTAAAAAAACACATTATAGTATTTTTGAGCATCTTTTGATTTCTTGTTTTTCCTAATATTCCTTGTTCAACAATACAAACTTTTCTTTGTCCTTTTTGTAGAGCTTATTGCGATATTTTTTCAGGTGAGTGGCTACTGTAATATGTTATTATTGCATATGAAAAGCTGCAGGTTGGAAATAAATATATTACACTCTTGGAAATTTCAGTTAACTTAATACATTATTTATATTTAAAATGTGCTTAATGAGATTCCAATAGTAACAAAATGTAAAAAATAATTTTATGAGAGACCAAACAATTTTGCCATACCTATTCTCCTCTCTAAAATGGGTTGAAAAGTTGGACGTTCTCTTTGGAGTGTTATTTTCTAAATAGAAAAGACAGCTAAAATCATCCCTAATTCTATAATAGTAGGTCAACAAAAAATACATGAAAAAAAAAACTTTTCTAAAATTATGCTTAGATTATATGTGATAAAAAACACGTAACCCATAATCTATGAATCTATGGCATTTAAAATTTTTTTAAGTATTTTTAACTGTAATTTTTTATATTATCAATAAATATATTCTTTTTATTTATATTTAAATCTTTAACATATATTGCTGTATATGTAAAGAGACATTAAGATATATAATTATATATATAAAAAATTGAGATATAAATGTATTAATGTATATCATATATAGCTGCTGTAATGAATGAACCTATCATTCATCTAATGTCTAAAAATCTAGTTGTCATAATTGAAATCTTTTTTTCTCTTCCAATAGCCAGTCTGGCTACATTTTTTATTCTAAATATCCCTTAAATCTGCCCTTTTTCTCCTATCTACCAAGTTATAATCCCAGATTCAATACTTTTACCTCTATGGATTACTCATTTTAGTAGCCACATGTCCCAGACATCCAGTGTGCCCTTCCCATATACTAGCCTAACTGAAATGTTTTAAGTTCAATGTTAACCTTCTATTAACATTCTTCAGTGACTCACTACCATTGCTCTTTTTTAATACAATGCCATTAAAAGGTCCTAAACAGCCCTGCTTCATCCAGCACCTGCCTCCCTCTCTAGCTACATGGCTTACTTATTTTATTCCCTCCCTCTCTACTACACTAGCATTCTTTCAAATTCTCAAATGTACCCTGCTTCTTGGCACATCAGGACCACTGCACATGTTCTTTCTTTTGTCTATAATGCTCTCTCCCCAATCCCATATTACCATTTAGCTAAACCATCTCTGTAATCCTAATATATGCTCATAAAATACCATGCACTTTTCCACAGAAGTTGTCACAGTTTTAAGTTTTAAATATGGTTGGGTGACTATATTTTTTCTTTTTTATTTTTATTGGGGTATAATTGCTTTACAATGGTGTGTTAGTTTCTGCTTTATAACAAAGTGAATCAGCTATACGTATACATATATCCCCATATCTCCTCCCTCTAGCATCTCCCTCCCTCCCACCCTCCCTATCCCACCCCTCTAGGTGGGCACAAAGCAACAAGCTGATCTCCCTGTGCTATGCGGCTGCTTCCCACTAGCTATCTATTTTACATTTGGTAGTATTTATAAGTCCATGCCACTCTCTCACTTCGACCCAGTTTACCCTTCCCCCTCCCGGTGTCCGTGACTATTTGATTGCTGTCTGTCTCTCCCATTTGAATTTAAACTGCCTTATACATTTACTTTTGCTCAACATTGTATTCTCACTACCCAGCATAGTGCCTGGCATAGAGATAAGTACTCGCTGGTTGAATATATGATTAAATAGCGAGATGCATGCATCTCAGTTTTCCAAAATATTTTCTTTTCAATTTTAAAATATTGGATATCATCTAATTCATGTCACTCTGCTGGTCACTTACCTTTGCCAGAATCATCAAGTTAACACAGAGCCTACAGGATAAACCACAAATCCTTTGTCCTGGCAGATATAAGTGTCTTAAAACACAGCTACCCTTTAAAAGCTACCCTTTAAAACTTATTTCATACTTTAACTCTCTAAACCCTCTGCTGTTGCCAAACTGATTTACTCTTTATCTCCCAAAGGCATCCCACATTCTTTTATTTCATCATGTCTATAAAACCCTTCTTACCTCTTTGCTTATCTAATGCCTGACTATCCATTAAAACCTACTCGGGGCACTTCAGCTCTACTAAGCCTTACCTATGTGGAATCCTGATTGTCTTCTCCTGTGTATATATATTATATTTGCTGTTTACTGTCATGCATACTTTCATATTCATATATGTCTATGTCTTTTGAAATTACTTTTTAAAGTACCATATGAGCAAGAGTCATGTTTTGTATAAAATCATATTCCTAATAAGGGTTTGTAAAAACCTTATTGATTAATTAATCGATTGATGGATTGAAATTAAGGAAGTAAGGACTGAAATTAAAGAATTATGAAAATATGATCTAGGTACAAAAGCAAGTTCAGTGGTTTCATGTGATGTCTTAGTCTATCTAATTCAACAGCATTTCATATTGTCAAGTTAGGATTTCAGTAAATTTTAATTTTTCTGACTGGCAGCCATTAAGCATTCTTATTCAGAGGATGATTAAAGCAGTGATTTTCCAGGGTTGATCTAGTGATAACATGAATTATTTAATAATTCAATAAATAAATCTGTTACAGTCCAGGCAAAGGATCAATACTGAGGATGTGAAAGTTTATGAAATGGAGTGTCTGGGTCTCTAAGAATTTTCATTGCTAAAGGTGAATAATATTAATTTTCAGTCGTGGGGAAAAACTGCAGAAATTCTCTTAAGAGTTGATAATTATTGCATTAAAATTGAGTTATACTGTGAAGATTTTGACTATGGGCTAGGGATAAAAAAAAATTATTGCAAAGGGAGATTGGCAGAATTTAGGTACTGATTGTTGAGACTTTACTCAGAGAGGGCTCCACATAGATTTTGAATCAAATTTGCTTGAGATGCTTATTAAAATGCAGATTGCTAGGGCCTATCTCAATCAGGACCTACCTACTGAATCAGAATATCATGATGAATGGCAGACATGAAACCTTTTTAGAGAGCTATAACACCTTTAATCTTAGGATTAAGAACATGTCAAGATAGGAAGTTTAATTTCTACATTTGCTGGAAATCTGAGTAGACTATCCCACAAATTATGAAGATGTAGGACTGGCAATTATTTTTAGTGCAAAAAAAGCCATTAAGACAAATAATTAATTTAGCCTTTATGCAATATAAATTTATTTTTTACAAATAATACTTTCCTAGTTCATAACATTAATCTAACGCATGATTGGCTGCCCATAATATTCCTTGATCTAGCATCTTACATTAAAGGCCTTATAACCTTTAATTATATTTTTGTGAATGATTGTAATAAATTTTAAATATTTCATATCCTTTAATGACATAGTTTACATATTGCAATCATTGTTTTCGTAGTTTTTTCTAATTTTTATTTTTTATATTTTGTGTAATTGTTTACAGTTCTCTTGAATGGGCATAAAGGATTGCAGACCCTCAGCATCTGGTTCTATGTTGTTGATTCTTTTAAAATAAAGGATTTGTACCAAGATATATGTTATATAATTTTTTCCATTTTATTTGTTTATTGTTTTAAGCATTTACTTTTTCAATACTTTAAATGATTGCATTTTAATATTTTATTCCTAGTTTAGAGAAGACAAATTCCAGCATTAACTTACCTTATTTTTTTATTAAAGAATTGTTTCAAATATCAATTAGTAGATATCTCTAGCAGGTAAAAATGGCCAAAATTCTAATTTTATCCTGTTATGAATTTTATATTTTTAGAATTGTAATCAGATTTAGAACATGGTCATCATGGCGTATAAGACACAGACACTAAATAAATAACACATTAATGTCTGTATGAGGGGCTCACCACGTGCTCTGGAAATGCACAGTTGAATATCATGATCTCTGCCCTCGAGCAGTTGTAGTATACCAAAATGAGATTATTTATGTAAAGTCAATGATCCAGCATCTACAATAAATGTATCATTGTCAATAAAATATGTACTATTTTTAAAATTTTTATCTAGTCAATAGGATGAGTTCATTATCATTTTCAATCACCTTTAACTACTCCTACCTCTTCAAGAAAAAATATTTTTCTAGTTATTTAATATTCTTTTTTTTTTTGCGGTACGCGGGCCTCTCACTGCTGTGGCCTCTCCTGTTGCGGAGCACAGGCTCCGGACGCGCAGGCTCAGCGGCCATAGCTCACGGGCCCAGCCGCTCCACGGCATGTGGGATCTTCCCGGACAGGGGCACGAACCCGTGTCCCCTGCATCGGCAGGCGGACTCTCAACCACTGCTCCACCAGGGAAGCCCTAATATTCTTTATCACTGAATTATTGAGGTCATATAAGTGGATTTATCATTTTCCTAAGCTCCTTAAATCTATTTTTGTCTACCTGCATAACAAGAGTGTTAAAGAGTGTGGTGAATACGAAGGCATTAATGACATTTATTTAATTTGTATCACATATTTTTTATGCATTGCCTTTAATCTCACTGTGAATTGATGTTTTTCATTTGAAGAGGTAATGCTGTAAAATTATCATATTTAAAATTATATATGGATATAAATGATTATAATTTTAGATTTAGGATTAACCAATGGTTATTATGCACATTCTTTTAATTATATAATGAAAAGTCATAAATTAAAAAGAGGGAAATGTAATCATCTACTTAGTTCATGAATACTACTTCAGTTAAAAAATTTACAATTGTACATGTTAAAACTCTTGCAGTATATGTAACCTTGTTTTTCATATTTTGCCTATGCTAAAATGCCTCATGCCATGGTAGTATTTGCATTTCCTACTTGACCTGTACATAAACCAATTTTGAAGTAACTCCTTTGGGTAAGATAATATAGGTTATGAAGTAGTTTTACAGGATACAGAGCCTAAATTACAACAATCATACACACCAGGAAGGGGATGGGAATAAAGAGCAGGAAGATTGACTAAATTGCCCATTAGCTCTATAACAAATTAAGCTATTTTCATCTGGCGAATTACCTTGCTCTTGCAGGGAAAAAAAAAAAAAAAATTGAAAACTTGAGACTCTGGGATAGTTTTTCGAGCTTTTTTCTTTTTTTTCTTTTTTTTGCGGTTTGCGGGCCTCTCACTGTTGTGGCCTCTCCCGTTGCGGAGCACAGGCTCCGGATGCGCAGGCTCAGCGGCCATGGCTCATGGGCCTAGCCGCTCCGCGGCATGATGGGATCTTCCCGGACCGGGGCACGAACCCGTGTCCCCTGCATCGGCAGGCGGACTCTCAACCACTGCGCCACCAGGGAAGCCCTATTCGAGCTTTTTGATCCATAATTAACTTAATAGAAAAATTAAGATATCAAAACCTCAAAAAATAGTTTTTTTGAGCATGTAATAAAATTTGTTTTTTTCTGTCCTCTGGAATCAGAACCATTCTCAGATATTCTTCTGTATTATCTCTCTATATAACCTCTCCTATTTCATGCTATCATCTACATGCCAATGGCTTCCAATATATAACTTTAACCATTACATCTATTACATTATAATTTTCAAAAAGATAAATTCAATAATCTCATGCAAATGTAAAATAAACACATACCAAAGATTCCATTTACCTTATTAATTAATGACAGCCTATTAAAATTAGTCCAAAGAGCATATGCAAAAATAGCTAAATGCATGTGTTTAAATGTGTGTACATGTATGTATATATAATATGCAATTTAATAAAAGAATATTAAGATAATATTTCTGAGTCAAAACTGGTAAATGTCTCATAAGGCAAAAAATTATTTTTATTCCACTAGACAGAAATTATGTTCATATATACTCAACAACAACAACAAAAACAAATCTACAAGTTAGCCTCTGCCCCTAAAGAGTTGGAAAATAGCCTAATTAATAGAAAGTCAAGGGCTTCCCTGGTGGCGCAGTGGTTGAGAGTCTGCCTGCCGATGCAGGGGACACGGGTTCGTGCCCCGGTCCGGGAAGATACCACATGCCGCGGAGCGGCTGGGCCCGTGAGCCATGGTCGCTGAGCCTGCGCGTCCAGAGCCTGTGGTCCGCAATGGGAGAGGCCACAACAGTGAGAGGCCTGCGTACCATTAAAAAAAAAAAAAAAAAAAAAAAAAAAGTCAAGGCCAGCACCACACTGAAAGAGCACACAGTTATCTCCTTCATCTAAGTTTGGGATAATTTTCCTGGCACACACACACACACACACACACACACACACACATACACACATATAAACTATATATTATTTTCTAGTATATAGCATAATAATATATAATTTTATATAAATTTTATATAAATATATAAATTATATATTTTTTTACCAAGTTGGCATTTCCATTTGGGTCTAGTAGTGTCATCAGAGTTAACCTATCTGAAACATACACATGCACTCAACCTGTTCCTTCCTGGCCTTCTACATCAGTAAATAATGCTACCATCTCTTCATATACTCAATCCCCAAATCTAGGCATTGCTGATCCTTTGATTATTGCTTTTCCTTTATATCCACACACTGCCACCATCATGTTCTGTTTACAGTACTCAAACCATATCATAAACGATTCGCACTTTGCACTATTTCCATTACTACCTCCTCTATTCAATGGTACCATCATCTCTCACTTATATCACTGCTGTGGCTACCTAACTAGTCATCATTGCTTTCAATCTTAACTCCTTACCATCCATTTTCCATACACATGCCACTAAACCATCCAATTGCTACTCATTACACTTAGATACAAAATCCTTACTCTTGTCTACAAGGTTTTGTGGTCTGGCTCTGGACTAACTTGCCAAGTTCACCTCATACTGTTCTCTGCTACACACTCGCTGCCCTTCCATCACATTGATATTTCTGTTTCCTGAATTCTCTAAGATCTTCCATACATGGACAACAGTTCATCCCTCTTCCTATAATGTTCATTCCAGGATCATCATTTATTTGAATCTTTGCTTAACTATCAGCTCGTACTATAGGGCTTCCCACTAGACCCCTCCATTTAAATTAGCACTCGCCTGTTACTCTCCATCACAGCATCCCACTTTATGTTCTTCAGAACACAACACAACTTTCTTTTACTAATTTCTTCTGTCTCCACTGAACTATAAGTTCCATAAGGACAGTTGTTTTATCTTTCTGATTCAGCAGTGTCCTCAATGTCCAGAAAAGGACCAGGCATGTGGTAAAGACTCAACACATATTTATAGAAAGAGTGAATGAGTGACCCAGATGAAGTGCTGGATAAGCTAAACTCTCAATAAAAGTGAGATTCTTGCAGAAAATGGTTGGGTCCACTAAAAACTAAATTCACTTATTTGTTTTTTCTAGTTCTCTGGCTACAGCTAAGATTGTAATTAGATTTAAATATATTGTCAGAAATAATGGGTCACTCTCTCAATTACAATTTGTAATAATGAAGCTAGGAATTTATTCAAGAAATATTCAACATCAAATAAATATTGTTCCATGAGAGTAAATGTAATGAATTTTGTGTATAAATATATTTATATATATATTTATATATTAATCCCTATAACTTGCCTTTTTGTTTTCAACATGGTTTGATGGATGTTATTCTACATCACTAAAATGTTTTTGTCTACAGCATCAAATCTATTCTTTACTATAATGTTTATGTTCAGAGAATGGAAGAATGCTCACAATGAGAACAGCGCATAGTGAGTGTTTTGACTCTTTAGCAAAAATTTTAGAGATAACTGTCTTTGTGATTTTTATGTGTATTTTTATTGAAGTATATTTGATTTAAATGTGTTATTTTCAGGTATATACAGCAAAGTGATTCAGTTATACATATATATCTATGTATATATGTATATATATATTGGTTTTCCATTATAGGTTATTACAGGATATTGAATATAGTTCCCTGTGCTATGCAGTAGGTCCTTGTGTATATCTATTTTATCTATAATAGTGTGTATCTGTTAATCCGAAACTCCTGATTATCTCTGCCCCCCCCTTCCCTTTTGGTAACTGTAAGTTTGTTTTCTATGTCTGTGAGTCTGTTTCTGATTTGTAAATAAGTTCATTTGCATCTTTGTTTTTAGATTTCACATATAAGTAATATCATATGATATTTGTCTTTCTCTGTCTTACTTAGTATGATAATCTCTAGGTCCATCCATGTTGCTGCAGATGGCATTATTTCATTCTTTTTACAGCTGAGTACTATTCCATTGTGTGTATTGTGTGTGTATATATATATATATATATATATATATATATATATATATATATACACACACACACATACCACATCTTTATCCATTCATCTGTTGATGGACGTCTAGGTTGGCTCCATGTATCTTTTTGACATTTTTTTTTTTTTTTTTTTTTTGCCGTACGCGGGCCTCTTACTGCTGTGGCCTCTCCCTTCGCGGAGCACAGGCTCCGGACGAGCAGGCTCAGCGGCCATGGCTCACGGGCCCAGCCGCTCCGCGGCATGCGGGTTCCTCCCGGACCCGGGCACGAACCCGTGTCCCCTGCATCGGCAGGCGGACTCTTAACCACTGCGCCACCAGGGAAGCCCTCTTTTTGACTTTTAACTGAACACATGAGATAGAATGTAAACTGAGTCTTCAGAGGATTCAATACTGTGTCTGTTTTGTGGTTTTTAGGATTATACTTTCATGATTTACTTCATGGACAATTTATTAAATGCTTCTTTTTTTATATTTGTCTAGTGTGTGCTGATATATTAATTTGAGGATAGATTATTTTTTTCTCTAGTGCTTTGAATATCAGTGAATTCAAGAGATTCCCTCTAAAAGTAGGAGAACTTGAGGTCATGTACTTCTTGGATTTACAGCTCTTTGTATTGAGAGAGGGCAATTCATTTTGTTTTAATTTTTTTAATTTTTTGTTTTTAATGTCAGGGAGGCTGTGACCCTATGGCATTTTCCACATTTAGGGGCATGCAGGGGCAAATAATTTTAGTTCTACAACCAGTGATACAGATTAGAATTTGTGGAGTGGAAACTATAACAGGATCAGGGTATAGTACCTTTAGCAGGATTGAAAAGTGATCTGAGCTGGTTTGGACACATTAACAAAGAACAAAAAGACCCATGGGGGACTATGAAAAGAAAGGAGAATGATGACGAGGGGCTAATTGGCAAGTCAGTTCTACATACTGCTCTTTTTTTGTTTATTAAAAAAAAGACTGGGACCTTATATGTGTGGTGTATATGTGTAATGCAAATGCATATGTCAACATAGACATTCAATTGCTGAAACTACATATTCACATATTTCCTGGCACTAGAAGAGTGCCTGGTATTTAATGGCCACTCACTAAATCCCCAAATACTTGTTGAATGCATGTTATGTGACAAAGAGATGAATTTCTTTCTAAATGGTGTAGCCCTGTGACAGCTACTAGGAGAGAAGAGGAAGCCATGTAAAGACCAGGAAACAGAATAAGTTTACTTATCACTGTAAGGTAAATCCTTCAGGGAAAGCTACAGGGAATTGAAAAGAAGTCCCATCCAACCTGGCAGGAGTTGGAGAGGCCAAAGGTAGAGAGGCAGTTCAGGTGGGCTCTCAGGGAGGTCAAGCAGGAGGTCAGTGTTAGCAGGATTGCTGAACCTGACAGGTTTGAACCTGGTGGTAGGTGTGAGCCTGGAAAACAGGCTGGACCATGTTAGTCAGGGCACAGAACTGGGAGGTCTGGTCATAGGACCTAGAATTTTCATGCTGGAATTTGGAGGAAACAAGGTTATAGAATAACCTTAATGGTAGGAACAAGGTGAGGCTCTATTTAAGGAACCAGAGCATGAGGCATGAGCCAGGGCATAAGCTACAACTATCAGTTATGCCTACTACTGAATGGTGTGCCTGAATTATGGAAATTGGTCAATTAAGCAGAAAGTAGTTTGAAATAGGATATTATTTTAAAAGTTATAATTAAGTAACATGATTTCCTTTTAATAAAATACATAGATGTGTTCATTCATGGATCTTTTCATATAGTGCCAAGATTTTTTTTTTCTCTGCATGCTGGTCCACTGATTAGAATTCCATTTTATATTTCAGGGCAGAAAAGGGTTAACTCAGCAAGCCTGGATTGCTGTACATTCCAAAGAAAGTTTTATCTTCAGTATTGGCCTTTGGCTGGCTCTTGAGAGAAAACCCAGAACCCTTGGAATATTGTACTTGATAAGAGTATTTCATATGTCTGACACCTTGGGCCAGTCTGTTTTAGTCCTGTGGGCAATACATTCCTGTGTTACTGACCCCAATGAAACTCTGGATACCAACACCCGGCTGAGATTCCCACATTGGTAGTATTTTGTGTGTGTTGTCACACATCACTGATAGGAGAATTAAGTGGGTCCCCATGTGACTGCACTGGGAGGGGACACCTGGAGGTACCATCTAGTTTCTCCTAGACTTTGCCCCATCTACCTTTTCTCTTTGTTGATTTTAAACTGTATCCTTTCTCTGTAATAAATCATAACCATGAGAATAACAGCTTTTAATAGTCCTGTGATTCCTTCTAGACAATTATTGAGCCTTTAGGTTGTCTTGGGGACCTCCGACACAACCTATATAAGCCACGGCCATAAGCGTTATCTATGATTTCTGGGGTTTATTTATTTACTTATTTTGAATTTTATTTTATTTATTTTTTATACAGCATGTTCTTATTAGTTATCTATTTTATACATATTAGTGTATATATATATGTCTATCCCCATCTCCCAATTCATCCAACCCGCCCCCCCCCCCGTCACTTTCCCGCCTTGGTGTCCATACGTTTGTTTATTTATTTATTTATCTACTGGCCACGTGGAGGGGTTTGTGGGATCCTAGTTCCCTGACCAGGGATCGAACCCATGCCCCCTGCAATGGAAGTGCGGAGTCCTAATCACTGGACCTCCAGGGAATTCCCGTGGCGTTTATTTTTTTTTTTTTGAAGAAAGGGAACTTAATAGCACATTCTTACCAAATTTTATGATTTTTGAATTAAAGGAAAATTCCTCTTGGAAAAACATGCATGAGAAGTAACACATTGACTCTTGGTGGGCAAGAAGGAGTTGAAGTGCGGGTATACTTCTTGAGTAATAACTAGCACTTACTGAACTTGTATTATTTGCCAGGCCTTCTTATATACACTTTATGTTTGAACTTACTTAATCCTCAATTTTGTCATTTAGGAGGTGTCTAAATGGATACAATGAGATGAATATCTGTTAGTAAGTAAGGTGATTCAAGAAAGAAAGTTTGAGTTTTTAACTTAGCTTACTAACTAAATACTTTTCCTAAATACTCTCTTAATTTTTGGATGGCTTAAATCTCCATTTTATTAGGAACTATGGTAGTTCTTACTAATTTTACTTTTGGAGATAAAATTTGATACTGATGTTGTAAATAATCACAAGTTATTTATTGAGGGAATGTAATATAACTTGAGGCCTTTGTTTAAGAATTATGGTCTAAGATATCCCACAAAGAGTTTCTACTTTAGTGTCTTTGTAATTTTCTTTCCCAGTATAGGTTTGAAATGGAAATTAAGATTTGTGCTTTTTGACTCTTTCATAGCTATGGAATGCTAAATGTTACTAGACTTTGTATGAAATGTTCAGGGAAGAGGGCACTGTGTTACCTTGAGATGCTTGCAATCTGTTTTAAGTAAATCCTGTAACAGTTAATTCACTTCAAAAGACATATAAGGAAATGACTTACTTTGGAATTTTAAAATTTTGAATGTAAACTTTAGTCAATAAATGAAAATCAAGTATTGCTATTTTGTCTGATCTTGAAAGGACATATCTATAATAAATTTATCTCCTTTAATATCATAATTTTAAAATTGGAATTTGAGGGAATATCAAATTTTCAGAAAAAATCCAATTAAATCTATGAATATCAATAATTTAACATTAAATATTAGCATGCTATTATTATTACTTTGGAATGTGAAAATATGCTTTAAAATATAAACATTTTTATATTAATGTGAAAACTTGAAAATACCTCTCTCGTTGTATTTAGCATCAAGAACTCATTCTTTGTTTTTTCTAATATACAAAAAATCTTACATTAGCCCCAGAAATAAGAGCTTAAAATATCATGTATTATAGACCCTCCCACTGATAAATCATATCGTGGCTAAACTTTTATTTTCCTTTCTATAATTGTTCATAAAATAAAAAGGGGGGTTCAGCAGTGCTAGAGGAGAGATATAAAAATCAAACATTAATTTTATTCAGATGAGATGATTTGTATGCAAGCCGATCAGGCTACAAGCTTATCTCATCACAAGCTCAAGGCTGTGAGCGTTTCCTCATTTCTTGGATGCCGTTAAGTTTAATAATATGACTGCCTGCGTTGCGTATTAAAAATGTGTGGCTGTTCTGAGATTTTGTATAATGATGAAGTGTTTGTGAATATTTATTACTTCAGTCTTTAGTGCTCTCAACTTTATACTAAATAGCAAAGTTAATCGCCTATAATTCTCTAATTGCATTGCTTAGAGAATACTATCCTTTTCCTCTTCAGTTGCAGAGATATTAGTAATATGCAGATTTTTTGAAGTGCAATAATTGGCATGCGAAAACTTGCACAATATATAATTACACCCCAAATTGAAACACAGTAGGTCTACTTAGTCTCTGGCCGGGCCAATTAGCTCCATGCCCTTCTCTCTGGGAATGCAAGTGGTCAGTCCTGCTGATCTGAAGCAGGTACCGAGACACAGATTTGCATATACAATTTGTTTCAAGAAATTTTGATAAAAGCACAATTTTTTTTAGGGCCAAAAAAGGAGTGTTTGCAAGAAGCCTTTAAAAAACTTACTGTTTAATTAGTCATTCACTTTACTATTCTCTTCAAAATTGGTATTTCTATATGAAGTGCTTCAACATGCATTTGTTGTCATTGTTTACTGTATTTTTTTTTTTTTTTTTTTGCCTTGGTTCTTCAAGCATTTCTCTTTCCTTGTTTTGCTCTCATTGGAACCCAGTAACTATTCTGTTTGGAAATAAAGCTCTGAAATCTTGAGACTTGAAATTTAGCCTTAGTTTTATTTCTCAAATGTTGTCATATAGAGACCATTTTAGTTTTATATATGTGCTTCTACACTGTCCAAATAATGGGTACCCCACCCATATGTTACAATCCACACTGCTTTCTCCCTAAATCACTAATTTCAGTGCAGTCATAGGTAGTTGTACTGGTGATTTAAGCCCTTAAATATGAACAATTTCACTCAATATGATCTGCATCTTTTCCCCTTCTCTGGTGACTCACTGTGGTTTAGCAATTGCTCTAACTTTGAAGGAGTTTCCTTATGTAAACATCTTTGATGCTGCACTCAAAAGAGACATACTTAATGCAGGTATATGCTATTTAGGAGGAAAACACTATCCTAAACAGGAAAAATTGTAGTATTTGAAATTTTTTTGTGTATTTCTTCTATCTTGCTTCTTCTCTTCACCTTCACTTCACCTAGCCTCAGACACCTTGATATTTAGACCCACCTTTCTCTGGATCCAAGACACATATGGACTTCAAGTTGAAAACAAATCAATAAAAAGTACACAAACACACACATTTCATAATTCGCAATATGCCAAAACCTTTTTTTCTAGGCACTATAAGGACAAAGAATCCATCCCCTGTTGTTCAGATGGGCCAGTGGCTTAGTCTGTCTGCTGAGTGGTGTGCAGTAGGTATGTAGTAGATTTTACAGAGCAGGTAAAGTTTAAGATATCACTACGTGTAGAAACAGCAGGGATAAAGGCAAATGGATATGAAAGTGCATGCTACAATCTGGAGAAAATAAGATTAGAATGTACAAAGACAGTATCAAGTAAGGTAGATTGTTGTCAAATTTAAAGGCTCTGAATCTCAATGATCATAACCTTTAAGTTATGCTGATAACTATTGATAAGCCACCAAATTTTTATCCAATGAATAAAATAGTGTTGTGGAATTCATGGGAAGTGAAGCTTTCACAGAATAGGAAGTGCTAACAAATATCTAATGCTATATTGTCTAGGATGAGAACTCACAAGGTGACATTAGGTTGTATAACTTGCAGGTTCTGTGAGAGATTTAAACAGAGTAAAAGAACATGGAGCAGAAGTCCTAAAATAATATTCGACTTAAAATACTTTAAAAATAGCTTCAATAAATAGACAAATAGATGATAGATAGGTAGATAGATAGATGATAGATAGATATAACTTCTAATTATCAATACAGAAGAGTGAGTGTGAGGTGAGGTGTAGAAATCAGGAGGACTCATGTAAAAACAACAACAAAAAATGTGTGTCTTATTTCCCTCAGAGAATAGAGTCCACACTCCCTAGGTAATTGAACAAATTGATATGCATTAAAGTGAAAAATAAGATAGAACAGGTGGGTTCCTTCAAGCAAGCATGGATGTTCATTTTACCTGTGGTCTTCTGCACAGAGTAACCTGTAGTCACAGGTAGTTAGACTCTACACCAGTAGAACAGGTGGACTGTACCATGACTAGCTGGTAGGAGAACTCAGAGATCACTGTCTCAGGTCTTCAGTTCATAGGAATAGGATAAGGAAATGTTGATTCAAATATTGCTAAGCTGTTGAAATTTGCATATATTCTTCAGCTATGTTCTGATCAGAAGGAACATCTGTAACATATTCTCATGTCTCAAAGGGATGCTGTGGACTTTTTTCATTGATAATTATAATGAAATATTTCTTGTGCTAAAATGTTTTTCATACGAATACTTTTTCATGCCCCACCTGATAGCGCAAACCTATTATCAAGGCTGTGGCTGGCAGTGTGCTGTGACAGTTCTCCCCTGGGGTCTAATATTAGATGGAGTTTGTTTGTTATAGTGGAAGGTACTTATTGAACTTTTTCTCCTGTCTCTTGCTGTTCCTCTCTCTTTAATATATTCATCAATGAGACTTTATTTGTTTTATATACATTTCTTTGTGTACCAGTCTTTTAATGCGATCAAATAAAAATAGGTAATGCAGATACATTACTACTAAATTAACATGAATCCCACCTCACTAATTTTTCTGTAATTATTAGATCATTGCCAAATATAAACATATTTAATTTCCTGACATGATAATCCGTTATGAAATACAAAATCTATAGGAAGCACCTTCTGAACACTTGATTATCTCAGGAACATGGATGTTTTCACAGCATCAAAATATAATTAGGTCTAGATTTGGCCAAATTCAGAAGGGTTTGGGAATCTGCTACCCCCTAATTAATGTCTAATTGTTGGTAATTATGTTGTTTAGTTTTGTGCACAATCCAATTTATTTTTTTGCACCAGGGCCCATGCCAGTTATACTTTGGTCATGACTGTCAAGGCTATCAACAAATTAAACACTGATTGCCAGGGCTGCTTGATAATGGTCTCCTGCCAATTTGCATAAAGTAACTAGGCTCTTAAACCAGAAAAATCAAGTCTGTGTTGAATGTTGGATCTCTCATGTCACTTCTAATTAACCACTAATGGCTAGCCAGGCCAGAATTTAACTCAGAAGCTAGAGGTGGGTATCCATATAAGTTATAGATAGCTATTTCTTATTATGTTTAAAATATTTAGACATCATTTAAATGTTGTAGGGCCTGACAGAGGATTTAGCAAGACTTCTGCATTTAAACAACTTTGTATCTGCATTTGCTTATGGTTACTTCAGTGGAGCAAAATGGAGAAAATAAGACTTTTCTTTCCTTTATTTTGTTTTCCTGTTAAACAGCCACTTGTCACAAGCTGAAGCAATGTAAAGTGAAGAGCATGCTTTGAAAGTTTTTTCTGTTTTATTGATGATTTCTTTTCTCATAAAAAACCTCTTAAAAATTGAAAATAATTTAAAATCCCTAAGGACTGACTTTAAAATATAACCTAAGAGCATTTTTAACATTCTTGTTACAGAGACAACTTAGATAACTTTGAACGTAGGAATTAAAACGTAAAATCTCTTGTAAAAACCTTCTTATAATGGTAATTACTCTACTTTAGCCTATAGCATCCCATAAAGATATGTCACTGAAAATATGTTACACGTTACAGTGGTGATGTATAATACCAAGTTCCCTGATAAAATGAATCTTCAGAGTGAAGGTATTTGGGGTTATAATTCATGGGAACAATAGCTTTTAGTACTCTACAGTATATCACAAGAGTGACAACTCTGTGATGATATGTAATACATAATCTTCTTGGTCACATACGCCAATTTTTTTCTGACCTGAAGAATATTTTGTCTCTATTTAATAATAGTGTCATGATTCTTAGCATCGTAGAAAAAAGTAGATTTAAGACTTGTACTTGAGGGTATATAACCAGTAATGTAGTTTCAATTAGAGGAAGCTATCAACATTTTCACTGCATATAGCTTTCCTGGTAAAAGAAATATTTCACTTGCTGAAGTAAAAGAACATTCATTAGCATGCCCTACAATGATCATATATTAAACCTGAAATGAAAAATTTGAATTCTAAGCATAATATGTACCAGGTCATCAATACTATGTAGAAAGTCTAAAGTACATGCAAGGTTGTTCCTATTTACATTCCCCTAATGGTCTCACCTGGATGCCATAAATTATAGAAACTTACAAGTTGCTCTGTTATCCAGCTTCACTGTGAATTCTGGGACTCGCAGGTAGACATAGGCCCCCTTTACACATGGAATTTGTTAAATATCTGTATTAGTCAACTTGGGATGCCACAACAAAATACCATAGAGTGGGTGACTTAAACGACAGAAATTTATTTTCTCACAATTCTGGAGGTTGGAATGTCCATAATCAAGGAGACTGCAAATTTGGTTTCTGATGAGAGCTGTCTTCCTGGCTTTTAGACAGTCACCTTCTTGCTTGTGTCTTCACAAGGCCTTTCCTCTGTGGGTATGTGGAGAGAGAGAGAGCTTCCTCGTGTCTTTTGTTATAAGGACACTAATTCTCTGGGATCAGTGCCCTGCCCATATGTTCTCCTCTAGGCCCTATCTCCTTGATTACCTCCTGATAGGCTCTATTTCCAAACACAGTTACTTCGGGGGTTAGAGCTTCAATACATGAATTGGGTGGGTAGAAGAAGGACACAATTTAGTCCATAGCAATATCCTTTGGTTCTAAAAAAGAAAAAAACAACTTAAATTTTAATAATCTCAACACCCCCTCCTCTCACACAGACAAACAGAATGTACTACAATGTTTCCCTCCGTCACTGCTAACATAGTTATAACCATCTATACATACAGTCTCCTAGCATACATTCAGCTGAGAAAGGTTAGATTTTGCATGGGAACTTCAGCTTGGAGAAAAGAGAAAGCAAAATTGGAATATGTGGAGGCATTTTCTACCAGACTGTTGTTGAGATTACAGAAGTTAGATTTTGATGTGAACTATCTCATTCGATCACAGGTAAGTTTGACAGGCAAATGGACAACCTAGAATTGGAGTCTTCCCTCCTTACAGGTACATGAAAAGAAATATGTGTACATAGGCCTCTTGGTAAAGGGGTAAACGGAACTGAAAATCTCTTTGGAAACCAGATGGGAAGCTCCATCTGCAATCTCTGCGTATCTGCTGTATTGGCTTGATTTTCTTCTATGCACATGGCCTTGTTTCCTGCCTTCAGCATCCACGTGGCCACCGTAAAGTGCTCATGTTCATATCATTTGACTTCTAGGTGTAGACAGTAGATCTAATTATTAACCCTGAATTCTAATCCTGAATTTTCAGAGAGAGGATCAGCCTGGCGTGAGTCAGAAGTTTATCCCTAGAAGGACTGACTATAGCCAGGGAGACAGGTCATAACGTTTCTGTGGTTTCCTTAGAATCCCTGCTTCTGCATGTGAGTGTTGTCTGGATCCTAGCACAAGACCACCACCCTGTAAATAGGGGGTGCTGACTCTCATTATAAAGAAGGCAAATTCTGCTATAAACCTTATACTGTGGTATAGTAGAAAGACTTTTTTTCTAGTTTCACTCTCCCTGGTCTAGGAGTTTGGAGATAACTTCCAGATTGCAGAAGCTACTTTAACCAGCAGATATATCTTGCACTTGAATTGTGTTATCTGCATGACTTAAATAATATGCTTTTAGTTATGATATACTCACTACCTCTGACACTTAAATGGCTCGTTTTCTTTATGACTAAAAAGCTAAACTTGGACATTAGGAATACGGGGTAATTGGTTAAGAGTATTTTATATTTCAGCTTTGAAAAGTAGAGGTCATCACAGAAAAGGATTATAAAACCTTTTCTATACATCCAATGGAAAATGTTCAGTTTAAAGCTGGCCCTTAAAATGTTAAGAGAAATTGTCAGTGATAGCTCATAATGGCCATGGCCCTTATTGAAGACACATGAAAGGATTTATGAGTTAAAAGGCTTATAATCAGAGTCTAAAATAAAGAAGTCCACCACTTAAAGTTTCCAATGTTTAAATTTATATTTTATTCTCATCTAAGTTATTTTGAAAAAGTATCTGAGCATCTATTTATATTTCAAACTAAATTGGATTCATTTTATGTTATTGACAATTATTTGAGAAAACTTAACTCTGTTAATTTTGTGTCTGTTGGGCTGCACCTCACAAGCCTACAAGGCCCGTACTTGCCCAGCTTCAAGACTGAAGAAAGAGCCTGGAGTCAGCAAGAGAGACATCAGTGGTTTAATGGATAGGGGCAGCTTACTTGTCTGCAACAAGGTCCTGGAGGGACACCCCACTGTGTGTGGCTGACTGCAATGAAGGACAGGGTGGCAGTTTTCACGCTGGGGGAGGGAAAGTTACCAGTTATAGGGGGAATTGATGTCACGTTGGCTCATCGGTTACCAGGGAAACCAGCAGATGGGCACATCCCTCACTGCCCCTGTGATAAGCTATCTAGGTTGCTAAAGTTATACCAATCATCAGCTGGGTCCTGGGGCAACTATGTAAGAAGGTCAGTCAGGTGAGTAGCATGTAGGTGCTAAGTAGGCACTGGTTCAAACAGAGGATGTACAGAGAACAAGAGAACAACCATCCTGGTTGGCCTGACCATACAGTGTCTTTTTAAAAGTTTCATCTCTTTTAAGAATTTACTGTGCCTTGCTACCTGCAATTAACCACCAAATCTCAAAAAGCTTACAACAAGAACACTTATATCTCAGTCTATGGATCAGATGGTATTTGCCGATCTATACTTGCCTCAGTTCTCCCTCATGTGACTCCCATATTCTGAAGGGACTAGCAAGCTGGCTAAAGCATATCTTTCACATGGTGATGGTAGAAGGCAAGACAGCATGCCTAAAAGGGCAGGCACATTCCATGTTTCAGCTTTCATCATACCTTCCACATTCCATTGGTCAAAGTGGTTCATGGCTAAGATGAATATCAATGGCACAGAAGAATATCCTCCTCATTTAGAAGTTGGGGAAATTGGGAATGTAGGGAGGACATGAATATTTGCTGAATAATAACCTACCACTTCTGGAATGAAAATTAATATAAAGTATAATGCGTTCATGTGTGTGTGTATATAGGGATTAGCCCTTACCACTCAACATATATAATGAGCATTGTCTATTGAAAATATTTGCTAGTTGTTCCAAATAATTTTGTGAACAGGAGACTGTAATTGAGCTTATTTGAAATTGAAGGTTAGGGCTTCCCTGGTGGCGCGGTGGTTGAGAGTCCGCCTGCCGATGAAGGGGACGCGGGTTCGTGCCCCGGTCCAGGAAGATCCCACATGCCGCGGAGCGGCTGGGCCCGTGAGCCATGGCCGCTGAGCCTGTGCGTCCGGAGCCTGTGCTCCGCAACGGGAGAAGCCACAACAGTGAGAGGCCCGCGTACCACACACACAAAAAAAGAAATTTAAGGTTATTAGCAGGCACATTAAAAAATACATGTAACATTTCTTAATTACTTTTGTGATAAATGCTGTATTTAGAAAAAAGAGTATATAATAATGACAGTTAATGAAAGGGCCTAATAAACTCTAAGGAGTCAAAAAAAGCTTCCTTGGGGAAGTGACATTTAACATGACACTAAAGGAGCAAATTAATCAGGAAAAGATGTAGAAAAAAAAGAGTTCCAGGAAAAAGTGTCATGTATGAAGGTCTTGGAGCAGAAAAAAGAAAAAAGAAACTTAAGGCCAGTGTGGAGATAGAGGGTTATAAAATATTAAATGATGGAGTGGTCAGAGCAAAAAGAATCCTTTGACAATGTTAAACTTTTAGAATTTATTCTAGGATCAATGAGAAACCATTAAAGGATTTTAGGCAGGGTTTGGGTGACAATCAGATTTGCATTTGTAAAAGGTCATAGTAGTTGCAGGATGAGGAATGGATTAGGATCACACTATAAAATTTGAAGAAAATGAGAGCAGCTGAATTTCTTATACACTATTGCTAGGATTATAAATAGGAAATTGGTACAAATCCTTTGGAAAAATATTTGGCACCCTTTAGTAAAGCCTAAGACTTATATCTCCAAAGACCTAGTGCTTCAACTCAAGTATTTGAAGAAACCCTTATAATGTGTACATCAGAAGACATATATAGAAATGTTCATTGAAATGACATTTATAAATATTCATTCATTAATTTATTAATTTTTAAAAAGGAGCAACCTCCAAAAGTCTGCCAACATTAAAATGTTTAAATAATTTGTGTTATATTTATATACAATGGAATATTATATAACAGTTTTACATAATATATATGCATATCAGGAATATAATGTCAGTTGAAAAAGGCAAGTCATAGAATAATATTTACAGTATTATTTTATATTTAAGCACAGGAAAAATAAACAATATATTTTAGAAATACGGACAGAAATGATGACCTTTTAAGGACAGCATGAGAACAAATGTTAAAGCTAAAAGTTGGGTAAGTGGTCGTGGCTGAGTGAAGACAAAATTGAATAGGATCAGGGAGAAGCATATGGAGGTTTTCTTAAACTAGCTGATGGAGAAATGAGCAATTTAGTATTTTAGCTTTATACATTTTATAGTCTTTTATATTATCTTATAATTACTAAATATTTAATAAAATATTATAAAATAGATTATAGAAGGTTCACAGTATATAGAGACCATTTTGAAGATTATTAGAATAATCAGGAAAAATATAGTGAATTGCTCTAGGGTGAAGCAAATGAGATAGAGGAAAGTCATGAAGACCTAGGAGAAGGATGCTGTGAGACATGGAAAAACTGAGAATTTTCCATTGTGACCTTTGCATATACTTGATTTTTCAGCTCTTCCTCCCATGTTCTCTTTCACATAAATTATCTGCTGTCTCTTCACCCCTCTTGATACAAACCAGATTGTTCAATGGCTGCTAATCCATATGAAAATTTATCTATTCCTGAAACTAGCCCAATAAAATTTTCCACCCTCTTCCCCCAAGCTTGAATGCCCCTTTGAAGCCTTCTCATACCTATCATTTTTGTTGATAGGTTCTCATGCTAAAAATTCTTGGTTGATTTTCTTCCACAATGTGATCACCCGATATATGGAATGGGAGTTGAGATAGATTATTTTTTTCATTCTGAGATATATTGAGTTTGAGTTGCCTGTGAGACATCCAGGTGGGAATATTGAGGAGAGTATTAGATATATTGTCTAAAGCTCAGAGGAAAGTCTAAGTTGAAAGGGAAACAATTGCTTCTAGCATTAGCCATCAGAATAGATGAAATTGCATAGGGAGGGGACAGTGAGAAATGCATCTGAGATTAAGTGCTAATGAACTCAGTATTTATATGTTGGAGGGAGAAGGAAAAGCTGGCAACAGAGAGCAATGAAGAGGAGCCAGGGGCTTCCCTGGTGGCGCAGTGGTTGAGAGTCCGCCTGCCGATGAAGGGGACGCGGGTTCGTGCCCCTGTCCGGGAAGATCCCACATGCCGCGGAGCGGCTGGGCCCGTGAGCCATGGCCGCTGAGCCTGCGCGTCCGGAGCCTGCGCTCCGCAACGGGAGAGGCCACAGCAGTGAGAGGCCCGCGTACCGCAAAAAAAAAAAAAAAAAAAAGAGGAGCCAGAAGGTATGAGGGAAAATAGGAGAGGGTGGTGTCTTAGGTTATATCTTTAGAAGCTGACCTTAAGATGTTCTAGTGATTTATTAGAAAAGTGATCCTGGAGAAACTGGTGAGGAAGTAGGAGCAAGTGTACAATTTCAGGCAGTCTCACTATAGCCTGAATCCTTAGGAAAGATCTGAAGGTGAATTGCTCCTCAGAATTTTTCCCTACTCAATGCAAATAAGTTGGGCTTTTATACTTCCACAGGGTATTTGCCAAACTCTGTTCCATGAGGTCATTAACTCCCAGGTACTTCCTGTTCTTTGCAAAAGAGCCCTAATTGCCTGCAAGTGGCCTCAAATTATAATTGCATGTGAAGGAAGTTAGAAACAAGAATAATAGGAAAGGAGAGATGTATACAGAAATGATAAAAGCCATCAAAAGGAATCTGGGTATAGCACTTATATTTGTTTACTAAATATGAAATCATAGAATCCAAAAGGAGAGTTTCAAGACATGGCAGATTTTCCTAAAAGCTCTTGCGAGTTTAAGGTAAACTCTGAAAAACTAGTATTTATTAGATTTAGTCACAAGACCATGCTTAAAATTAGGCTTGATTATATGAAAATGTCATATAAGGAGCTTAGACTGTATCCTTTAGGCAGTATGAAGCCACTGAATGGTTTTGAGAAGGAACATAACAAAGTCCTATAGATAATTATCTCAATAAGGGCAGTGTAAGAACAGATTTGAGGAGGTTCAATTGAAGCCTAGGTAACCATTTTAAAAGCTGTTGCAAAAGTTCAAGTAAGAGATTATAGAGGTTTAGGGAAAGTAGTAATGGACGGAAGTTGCTTTTTTATTTAAGAAATATTCAAGAGTAAATAGAGACTTATAGTTCCATGACGAAAACCTGTCATGGATGGCTACAGGTTTCTGTATTTGGTTACTGAGTTAATATAGGAATATGAGGATGCTGAAAATAGTCCCTTTTCAGCATTAATAGGTTGTATAACAGGTGTCTCTGGAACATTCCTGCTGAGCTATCTATCAGGCAGTTGAATATAAAAGTCTGAAGTTTGGAAGGAACATCAGGATACCACATAGGAATTTGTACATTGTTATCATATTTATCATAGTTAATACGAGTGGATAAGAAGTTCCAGGAAAAGTTTGTAGGATAAGAAAAGAAATAAGGCAATGGAATCCTGGGTAATGGAATGCTTAAAGAATAACGAAGCCATATTAAATGTTAATTGACCAACTCTTTCAGGTTAGATAATATCTTTGTGATTTAACTGCTTGTCTGGTCTCTTTATTGTCATCTCTATTCAGATAATAGTTAGAGATGCCTTTCTTAATCACTCCATCTAAAATATCTCTCCTCCACATTACCTCCAACCCTATTTTATTCTATCTCCTTACCTGCCTTTTATTTCATGGTACATGCAACTAGCTGGCATTATATCATAAATTCAGGGGGATATTTATTTTGTATCTTCTCCAGTAGAATTAAAGTTCCATGAAGAAAGAGTCCCCTCCCACCACCACTACCAAATATACTCCATGTTTTTATTTATTTAGTTATTTATTTTTGGCTGCCTTGGGTCTTCATTGCTGCATGCGGGCTTTCTCTAGTTGCTGCAAGTGGGGGCTTCTCTTCGTTGTGGTGCACGGGCTTCTCATTGTGGTGGCTTCTCTTGTTGAGGAGCACAGGCTCTAGGCACACAGGCTTCAGTAGTTGTGGCATTCGGCTCAGTAGTTGTGGCGCACAGGCTTAGTTGCTCCACAGTATATGGGATCTTCCCAGACCAGGGCTCGAACCCGTGTCCCCTGCATTGGCAGGCGGATAACCACTGCGCCATCCAGGGAAGCCCCTCCCCCGGTTTTAGAACACTACTAGGAGCATGAAAAAGACTCATTCATTCTTAAATGAATAGACGAATGACTGATACATACAACAGGCTTAAGGGGTGATTATTTTATCGACTCTTATTTTCGTTTTCTTTTTTAGTTAATTAATTAATTATTTTGGCTGCACCCTGTGGCTTGCAAGATCCTAATTCCATGACCAGGGATCAAACCTGCACCCTCAGCAGTGAAAGTACGAGTCCTAACCACTAGACCGCCAGGGAGTTCCCTATTTTCATCTTAAGCAATACTGTTTGCAGAATCTAATTCTCTTTGTATATTGCAAATCTATTTAAAAAATTAAGCAAAATTGATTCTCCAATTATAATACAAACTCTTGAATTATTCTAAAGAAGCCAGAACTACTATTTTACTCCCAATGAACAAAACTGCTTTCTTAAAGAAGCCAGAACTACTCTTTTAGTCCCAGTGAACAAAATTGCTTTCTTCTATAATCTTTCTTTAGTTAGACTGTATCCCTAAGCCAAGCTAGTCACAGCAGTGATTCCTCAAACATTTACTTGGTAATTAATCTGTGTCCAGATTCCATGCTCATTTTAGCATAGCAATGATATGCTTGGGATTAACTTATTGAAACATCATCTCAATCTGAAAATCATTCACTCTATTCTGGTAAATTAGTATATTTCTCCATGATATTAAGGTGCTGCTAGATCAAAGACAGTACAGACATTCTATAAGGGCCAAATTCTAATCAGTCTTACTTTGAGGCACATAGCTTAGGGACAATATGTAAATCGTCAGTGTGCTTTTGTAATTATTGCACACACACTCAAATAGGCCTGAAGTATGTTGAGTCCAGGTATAGTTCATAATTTTCTGTTTATCTTCCCAGCATTCATTTCCTTTTTTTAAAAAAACAATACTATCTCAATATTCCCCCTTGGGTAATTAAACCTGTCAACCTTTTCATGCAACCTTACAAATAAGGTCATGCGCACACTCTCCTCTGATGATCACATAGCTGTCTCTCTCCAGAAGTTGAATTGTGAACTGAAAAACATTTAAACAAAAATATCGGGAACAATGGGATTATACTGATGAGATTGCCCATGAGTTCCTCCCATCATGATACCAGAAGCTTTTTGGGATCTTGTCCTTCTTGATCGTCAGTCTTTCCTGGGATTCTGGAAGCTATTCCATGTCCTTGTAATAAACTCGTTACGTTTTATTAACCCAGAGCTTGTTTCCTTTGCTTATAGTCAGAGAACAACAACAAATGCAGAGGCCCTATTGATGATTCTTTTAGTGCCCACAACTTGAGTAACATGTATGTGATCTTGTAGCAGAAAGGAAATAAAAGTGTAGTTTCGTGGCATTACCTAAGTCCTTTTTTTTTTTTTGGCTACGCCAGGTCTTAATTGCGGCTTGTGGAATTTTCATTGCAGTATGCAGGATCTTTTAGTTGAGTGTGTGGACTTCTTAGTTGCAGCATGTAGACTCTTAGTTGCGGCATGCATGCAGGATCTAGTTCCCTAACCAGGGATTGAACCCCGGGCCCCCTGTGTTGGGAAAACAGAGTCTTACCCACTGGACCACCAGGGAAATCCCCCTAAATCCTATTTATTACTTTCTGGAATTTGTATTGTTAATGGGCTTTAAAAATTTTCAGTTATACAAAGGTATCCAGCAGATTTGCCCCTGGTGATTTGAGATGCCATGAATGATAACCTCACATGTAATAAAAGTTTCTTTTTCTAAATTCAGCTGAAATACCTCATTATAGGCAAGCCTGTTATTAGAGCTTCACATATGACAAACAGCTTTCTCTTAGCCTCTCTTTCCCTTTCCACTGTCCATCATCCTAGCCTTGGAGATCAGCGCTCTACTCCTTTGAATGCATTAGTAATTCATGAATAATGACATAAAAGCCTTTTATTAAAAGTCTTTTATTATACTTTTCTAACAACCATTAATATCTATAACACTTAGTGGTTTTATAATTTTCTTTTATAAAAAGACAAGATGTAACTACATGAAAAAATGGCATGGGGTCCAAAACTATTACCAGTTTCATTAGTGAGGGTAAGAAAGGAAAAAATAGAAAAATGAGCTATACTCTTATCAGACATAAGAAATCTTTGATAAAAAAATATAAAACAACTTTTTGGAGGTGAGAAGGTCATTGAATTTATAAAACATTAATTACAACAAAAAACACACCATATCAGAAAAGGATTTATTTTTCCATCTAAATCTTGTGGGAATTCTGCAAGAAATTAAAAACTTTACATTTATCTTAGCTAAAATTTTGAAGTTAGTGTAAGTATTAACAAAGTTATATATTTTCATAATATTCTTGACAAAGTATTGTCCAAGAAAAAGTATGGAATAAAAATTACTAGTTAATCAAAAAAAATTTTGGAATTATATTTGTGAATGATTTCAGCAAGAATATTAAGAAAAAATATTATTTGAATCTAAATGAGAGGCTATCATAATTGAAAACAAAAATGATCACAAATGTGAGAGTTATATAGAGTCATATATAACATAATTAGGATTATTTTACCTGTTTATATGTTGCTTTCTTTTCTTGAATTTAAGAAAAATAGAAAATTCAAACACAGCACTTAAACTTTTTTGTGTGTCTCTTAGATATTTTATAGTAAAGTTAAACTGAGAATAAAATCTGTTTAGTTTGGAATAAAATCTAGATTTAAGAGCTAAATTGCATACCATTAAGTTCTCCACCATATAAGATGTTTTACTTTGTTTTTGTTTTTTTTCCTAATTGAATATGAATCTTACAAAAGAGCCAGGGCAATACCATTAATAAATTTCTTTCAGGTTTTTTCCACTCAGGTAGACTTCATCTCCTTTACTTACCTGAGTGTTTACTAAAGAAGATTTATTAAAACCCAAACTTTGTTTTTTATTGTGAATTCCAGCTTCTTTTTGGATCTTTACATAAAAGAATCGTAAATCCATTTACAAGGGGAGAAGGCAACATAAGTAGTTACAGAATGACCTGCATTATAATAAGTGTAATAAGTCAATGTAATAAGCACTGACTTAATTCTGTTTATGACTCCATTAGAGTAGCCCTGAGTATGCTTAGAGAATGAAAAAGCATATGAGGAAAAGGATTTGTCCATCTAGACTATTGCACTTTTCCAATGAGGGAAAGATCTTCAGATACTCTATCACATAAACTCATTTATTTCCAAATGCCTCCAAAATTTAGAAGGCAGGACAGGTAGGAACGTCCTCATTTACAAATAAGAAATCCAGAGGTTTAAAAGGTGACTTGATTTTGATGGGTGACAGACTACTATAATACCAAATATATATCCCCAATCTCTCTGCTCTAAACTCTCTCAGATACAATTAAAGAGCAATCTAATCAAATAAAAATGAGCAAATCAATCAATCTGTATTTTCTAAATGCATATTGTCTGCTATTTGTTCCAATAGATGATAATTGTAGAAGAGATTTTGCATTGTGTTTGTATCATAACCTACTGGAGATATATTTTATTATTAGCAGACTTAAATGGGGAAAAAAAAAAGAAGGAAGAGGATATGTGCAGTGTATGGAGTAATAGGTTAATGGTTGAAATATGTGAATCTCCTTGAAAGAGTGTAGCGTGTAGACTAGCTATCATAACATCCATGAATGTATATACAGATAGTGTAAACAAATTTAATGTTTATGCCAAACATATTCTTGCCTCCTTTGTCATAGATTAGGTCACCATAGGTGTATGGGTTTATCTCTGGGCTTTCTATCCTGTTCCTTTGATCTGTATTTCTGTTTTTGTGCAAGTACCATACTGTTTTGATTACTGTAGCTTTGTAGTATAGTCTGAAGTCAGGGAGTCTGATTCCTCCAGCTCCGTTTTTCTTGCTTTGGCTATTCATGGTCTTTTTTATTTCCACACAAATTGTAAAATGTTTTGTTCTAATTCTGTGAAAAATGTCATTGGTAATTTGATAGGGATTGCATTGAATCTGTAGATTGCTTTGTGTATTATAGTCATTTTCACAATATTGATTCTTCCGATCCAAGAATATGGTATATCTCTCCATCTGTTTGCGTCATCTTTTGTTTCTTTCAATATGCCCAATAACCTAAGGTTTAAAATAAATTTCCTATCATAACATATTTTTTAAGAAGCAGTGGTCATTATGAGCCTTATGATTAAAGGCTATTTTCTGAGAGATTATAAAAAGAAAGACATGTCATTTAAATAGTTGTAAACCTCCGGGTCCTCCTGGCTTTTGATAACTATGAAAGAGCACACAAGTATGATAACAACAATGAAGAATGTATAGTTTTCACATAAAAGACTTGTCTGCCCCATCTACTTAGCTCATTGTGTAATCTTCACTGTATACACAATCATTACCTTCTCTTCCAAACCTTTCTGGGCATTGCAATAACCAGCACAGCACTTTGAATTCTCAAAACTTATGTTAAAAAATTTTGTCCTCTCCTGGGTTTTCATCAAATGCCATATTTGATAGTTGCTTTATGTATTTAATTTTTTTCCAGGGACAAGAGTCAGGTTAATCTTTGTGAGTTTAAGGCACTTCATTATTTGTACATGCAAGGCTTCCTTATTCTATACTGTGTCACACATGTGCTGTCCTAACCCCAATACTGAGCTAACTGAGCTAACCCCAATACTTTATTTTCCTTCTCTTTCTAAGAATCCACTTAAAAGTAGTTGCTAATATGTTAGATATGTTGGAATCTCGTATATATGTACATATTTGCCTTTGTATGTATATTTGCAAAGACAAATAGTACTGTGTTATAATTTGTCTTTAAAATTCCATATTTTACCAACCTTATTACATGCCATAAAATTCACCTATTCTCACTGTGCAATTCAGTGAATTTTAGTGTATTAATTGAGTTATGCACCCATTACCACAATTTAATTTTAGAACATTTCTTTCAGACCTCAAAAGAAATGGTGTGGTCATTTACAGTCACTCCTCATTTCTACCCCCAGCCCTCAGCAACCACTGATTTAATTTCTGTCTCTATGTGTTTACATATTGGGGGCTTTTTATAGAAATAAATTCTGTGATATGATTTTAAGGAACAATTTTGCTACATAGCATGCATGCATTTATAACATTTATCAGTTATCTTATATATGGACACCAAAGCTACCTCTAATCCAGTGCCTTCTACCCAAAACATTGCTACATAAAAACTTCTTCAGGAGCCTAAGCTCAAGCATTTCTGAAGAACACACAGGTTTCTTGGTCATGAGGTGTATGTATATGTAATTTTACTAAAGATCAGCAAATTTTGTACAAAAAAAACTACATCAGTATGCATATCAGCCAGCAGTTTATGATGCTAACTGGTTTCAAACATTACCAAAATTTGGTAGTACTGGATTTTTAAAAATTATTGGTGATTTGATCAGTATAATATTATTGTTTTAGTTCTCAGTTGTTTTGTTATCAGTGCACTGAATATCCCTTTGTATGCTTATTAGCCATTCAGTTTTCTCCTTTAGTGAATTTCATAGTAACACTTTTCTTCCATTTTGCTATTGCATTTTCTATCCCTAAATGCTATTGCATTTCTATTATGTTGCAAAAGTACATTGTATATTCTAGTATTCATTCATGCTTTGTCTAATAGCTTCTCCCAGCTTATCACTATTAATATTATTTTCCACAAGTATAATTGAACAAAAATCAGTTAGTATTCATGTCTTTCTATATGTCTTTTACACAAAATTGTATAAGCATGGCTATAAGCAAACAATTAACAAAGGCACTTCTTTTACACACTTAGAAAAATACTTAAATCTCAAAGAGTCAGCAGATAATTCTCCTAAGTGGAGAATTGTAGAGAACGGGTCACTTTGTTCCAGAACTAAGAAAATATGTAGACTGAGTAAAGAAACTGAGTCTATCAAGATAATAAAAAAAAGTGAATGGTGCTATAAGTAGAGATAAATGCATAATTTTACTTAATTTGACATAGCAATTTGGAATTCTTTTGAAAGTGGAAATAATAGCAGTTAATGCTATCAATTTTTCATTTGTGTTTTACCTACAAGACAATTTCTGCAAATAGTGTAATTGTTCCATGTATTTCCTTGAATTATGGAAGAACTGGAAAGAAGAGTGATTCTAGGACAAAAGTTCAATAGGAAACTTCTGGGAAAAAGAAAAGTCCAAACATTATTGAACTTTAGAATCAATTTATATTGACAAAAGGAAAGTTCATATTCTACTTAGCATGAAGCTGCTCATTCCATCCGATTAAAAGCTACCTATTATATTTGCCACCAAATAAAGCAACGATTTCAGATGTTCCAGGCAGTCAATCATAAAATATTTATTGAGTACTCATTAAATACATTGATGTTAGTTTCAGGACAAAAAGATCTTTTTTTAAACTTCAGCATTTCAGTAAAAAATTCATGAACCTACACAGACTGGCAATTCCTGAAACAGTTTGGTGTTGAAAGCTATCCAGAGAGAGATCAACTTCTTAAAATAAAGTAAAATTATACAATTATTCCTTTTAATCATTTGTGCCACATACAGTTTTACTGCCTTTAGTATTATCCTGACTTGAAATTATACTAGATGGTTTGATTTTTATAATTGAATTAAACAGCCTACATGATAGTTGATGTTTGAAGAATACTATTAATTATAGCTACAATATTAATGTATCAAAAATTTTATGTATATAATATACAGCCCACATTGTTTATTATTTTTTAATTAAATTGAATGTTTTCTTAATAGCTGTGTTGTAAAGACTGAAAAAAAATTATGTTATACATATCAGCCTCTTTAGTACTACTGTCTTGCTTATCAGTAAATTATCATTAAAAAGTTAGGAGTCTAGGAAGATAAACCTCAAAATCTGACTAGTGACATGAAGCCAATAAAAATTCACTAATATACAGTTCAGCACATTTTGTCTGGAGAATATTTAAAGTGATTTCTATTGAAAGAGGATTTATATATAACAAAATAATAAATGCTAAATTAATAATAACTTTGAATTGTTGCAAAATGTCCTACCATTGATGAATATATATCATATCAGCTATTTTCAGATTCTTTGTTTCAAGAAAATTAATGGATCTAGAGACTACCCAAATGTGGGTATACAAAATTATGAAAGAAATGGAAAATCACCATGTCAAGAACATCTTAAAATAGGGACAGGAAGATAAGAATCAGCTGCCTGGATAAGAAAAAAATAAAGTAGTATTTATTGATCTTCAAGCATAATATATACATTATCACTTCCTAGATCTAGGTATTCCATATACATTATCCTACTATTTTTCACCAAACTAAAAGATAAATATTATTATTACATTTTAAATATGTAGGAACAAATGGAGGCTTAGAGAAAATTTAGTACTAAAACAAAGCTAAATATGTAGTAACCGGCCAAAATCTGTGTGTTTCTAACACTGCTTTTTCCTCTACACCCATGTGTATAAAAGGATGAATGGTGAGATCTGGAAAGCTTGAGAGAAATCACTGCAATACTAATGAAAAATATAAATTATTTAGTGAATAACCACAGTTTTAATACTTGCAGCAGAAGTAGTGACTATTATAGCAGTAGTAGTACTAGTAATAGCAATAATAGTAAAGATGTATGGTTGCAGTGGTGGTAAAAATAATCATAATAGGTAGTACGGATTGTATTCAGATTAATATGTATTCAGATTAAATATGAATACATATATTCAGATTAGATAAAATGCATCAACATGTATTCAGATGAAATAAAATGCAGTTTTATTTGTTGGTAAGTTTAATTCACGTGGGGAATATTTTGACCAATTTTCCTGGAGTTTTGTAAGTTTAAAATGAACATTATATCCAGATACTAATATAAATTTTAATATTAGTTAATGAATGTATTATTATATATTCAATATCTATTTCAAAGAAAAAATAATGAAGAGCATTACTTCTGCTAGAGTCTATATTAAAATGATAGTCTTGTATTTACTTTTTTAAATATATATATGAATTTCTATCAGCTTTTTTTTTTTTTTTTTTTTTTTGCGGTACGCGGGCCTTTCACTGTTGTGGCCTCTCCGGTTGCGGAGCACAGGCTCAGCGGCCGTGACTCACGGGCCCAACCGCTCCGGGGCATTTGGGATCTTCCCAGACCGGGTCACGAACCGGCGTCCCCAGCATTGGCAGGAGGATTCTCAACCACTGCGCCACCAGGGAAGCCCTATCAGCTTTCTTAATAAAGAAGAAGGCAACCTGAATTTCCTTATCTCAGGAAACTATGTTCAAATAAGCAATTTGTATTGAATAAGGAATGCACTGTCTTGTCTTTCCCATTTTTATAATATAGAGATATTACTGTTTATATAGTTACCCTGAGAAACACAGAGTTCCAAAATAAATATTTGAATATAAAATATAGTTTTGTCCTTGTAAAATTTCATAGTAGCATTTTATTATATTCGGCCTGGAAATTATCATTCTCAACATTTGTATACTTCATATTCAACATATTTATGTAGGGGTTTCTTCTTTATTTTTGTTATTACCGTCTCTAATGTTTATTCACCAGAACAAAGTCAAGGAAATTAATCTTATTGAAGACTAATTTTAAGTGCTTGACAAATTTTGATAATAAGTATTCACTAAGGAAACATACAAGATAGGAGATCAGCTATCCCCTGGGCTGTAGGAATAAAATTTAATATCTCTCTGCTTTGGGGGAACTATAATTGTGTCATTACAGGTAATTGATTAAAGTCACTTAGTGGCTTTAACTTAAATATAGCATACATCACTGATTTTCATAACCCCTCAGTTTAACATCCCCTTTCTTGTAAAAAAAAAAAAAAAAAAGTACTCTGATTCCAGAGCGCTCGACCCTTTTTCAACATAGCGCATGTGCTTTCAGTTCTACCAGTAGACTCATCTTTCTTAAAACACGCAGCACATTCCATCCGATCTGATACAAGGATTTGTCCGGAAACCCTCTCATGAGCATGCTGATGAAGCAATATTTGTAGAAAACTTCTGGAATCATTCTGGAGATACGCTTTCTCTCTCTAGATGGCAGAAATGTAGTTGTGAGGTCTGAAATCACTACAGCCATTTAACTGGAATTGTGGGTGTCATTGGTGACCCTGACAAGCAGTTTAAGTAATTATGGTGACAAAATCTTCATCAGCAGAAAAGAGTAAGAAAAATGTAGAGATATTTCCAACTGCCTTCCAAATATCTAATATATTTTCAGTTAATTCTTTTGGATTTTCCCAGTTTAACGTATTGTGTAAAAATAGTGGGTTGTGCTTTCTCTTATTTATGTTTCTTGATCCATACTGCATTGGTTATAATTTTCAGACAAATGTTAAATTTAGTGGTAAATGGGACATCTTTAGCTAGCTTCTGAAATTAAAGTGGATGCCTCTTCTGTGTCAGTATTCCTTAATACATCAGTTTTTATTTTAAGATTAATGTTCTTTATCATATAAAGGAAGAATTCTAATATTCTAGCTTATTAAGTCTTTATTGGTAATACTGAATTTAATTCTAATATCTTTTCAGTTTTTAAACTTCCCATAAGGCTTTTCTCCTTTGACCTATCCATGCATTGTTGTGATAAGTTATGTTAATAGATTTCCTAATATTAAGCTATCTTTTTACTTATTCACTTATTCATGTGAACAACCTAAAGCACTTGGCCTCATGGAGCTTACAATATAGTGGTGAAGAGGCCATATAAATAAGTAATGAATATGCCAGGTGATAATTGCTATGGAGAAAAACAAGGCATAATAAGAGAAATATAAAGAAAATCGTAGCTATTTCATACAAGGTGACTAGAGATATGAATGAAGAGAAGGAGTAAGAAATGTGGATTCATGGTGCAAGAAAAGTCAAGACAGAGAGAGAAGCAAGTTGAACTGTCCTAACAAAGGCACATGCATGGCTTGTTAGTGAAACAGAAGTGAGAACAGAGTTACTGTAGCCTGCTCAGCAAGGGAGTGGGGCAGGAGAAGAGGTCTGGGAGATGGAATGGAGTGGTACAGGTCACATAGGTCCTTGTGAGCCACTGGAGAATTTCTACTTTTATTCTAAATGAGTTAGAAACCGTTGAACTGATGAATGACAATCTAACCTATATTTAGATTATTCTGACTGTTGTACACACTTCAGAGGCAAGGGATGAAGCATGAGGGCCAGTTAATAAAAAATAATAGGGGTGAGATATGGGAGTATCTTGGAACAGAGTGGTGATCGAAGAGCTATGAGAAAGGGTCAGAATTCAGATGCATTTTGCAAGTAGACCAGACATGACCTTTTGATAAATATGAGATGTGAGAGCACTAGAAGAGTCAAAGATGACACCATCATTTTTGCTTGAGCAATTGATGGAATGGAGATTAACCAACAAAGAAGGGGAAAACTTGAAGCAGGAGCAGATATTTGGAGAAAAATAAGAGCTTTGTTATGGACATTATTAGTTTAAGATGACTCAGAAATATGAGAGGAGTTGTCAATTAAATATTTACATATATGATACAAAAATAACCCTGGAATAAACTCCACTTTCTGATTGCACATAACTGTTTTACTTAGTGCCTTATTTAATGTAGTGGTATTTTATTTAGAATTTCAAATTCTGTATTCCTAAATTCAGATATTATTTCATATGTGTTTTATCAGGCAGAATATTATTTTGTTTCTTTTTACCTCATTTGCTATTTAGGGTATACCAAGGACCTGTAACAATTATAGATCCAAATATGTACTAGCCCAATATTACAGAAGATTTTGGAGTTTAATTGGTTATTAAAATAGGCAGAGTGGCTGTCCTATGAGCTTTATTTAGGGACCTAAGCTCCTTCTATCTTGTGGCTTCATGAGTCATCATTCAGTCCTTATCAGACTTCACAAACTAGATGAGGAAGGGAAAAGCAAATTGAGGAGGCCCATAGATACTTTCATGGGCCAAGCCTAGGTAGAACTCAATTACATGGCCACACCTAACACCAAGTGAGAAAATTAGTTTATCACTTTAATGATCAGAAGTGAAAGAAATGTTAGGTCATTCTCCTGGTTTCCTTAACAATAAAAAATCTTCACAAATCAGTAGGTTTCTGATCCACTTGCTTTTGATGAGTTTAATATGCAGTCGTATTCAAAGTTATTCACATTCTTTTCTTGCAATCCAGCACAGGCAGTAAACTCTGGGTCATATTTAAAATAAAATATTGTGTTGATTTGGTTTCCTGTGGCTTACTGAGTTGAGTTTTTTTTTCTTAATCTTTGAATATAGCTCCATATGTTTTGATATGTTTGTCTTTGCCATTATTTCTAAGTAGTGTGCAGTTGTAGCTTTGAGCTTCTCTTTGACCTGAGTTATTTCAGATAGTGCCTCTCCCTATATATCTATATCTATACATATACCTATATTGATACTAGTATCAATATAGGTATAGATATATATATATCAGTATTTGCCGTTTGGATTGTTTAAAATTGCTCTAAATTTCTTGGTATAGTGTTCTCTCCAATCATGTTTTCAAAAACAATTGGGTGTTTTCCTAAAATGCCCTTCTGTTTTTTGCAGTAATTCAATTTCATAGGAAAAAATTGATTCTCCTTCCACAGATAGACCTTGTGTTATATAACTGGTAATTTTACCATTTGCTTATCCTTCTTTGTTGCATATCCTTATCCTTGCATATTGCATAATCTAATGTATTGAGCTGCTCTATAACACATTATATAGGTCAAGAAAGGAAGAGTGGGAATGGTTACTTTATTGGATGAACTTCATTAATTCAAGGATGCAGCAACATGAGAATGAATGAGACCCAAAGGCACCAGGAACAGGGAGCTTTTTCTTTTGCTATAAAATTCTTCCCTGGGTATGATGTGACAGCCTAGAACTATCACATGCAAATTGCTATTTATTTTTTAATAGATACAGTTGCCTATGTCCAATGCACACAGGGGTAATCCTGCTTGTTAAAAAAAAAGGTTCTGAAGAACCTAGGGGCAGGACAGGAATAAAGACGCAGACGTAGAGAAGGGACTTGAGGACATGGGGAGGGGGAGGGGTAAGCTGGGATGAAATGAGAGAGTGGCATGGACATATATACACTACCATATGTTAAAACAGATAGCTAGCGGGAACCAGCCGCATAGAACAGGGAGATCAGCTCGGTGCTTTGTGACCACCTAGAGGGGTGGGATAGGGAGGGTGGGAGGGAGACACAAGAGGGAGGAGATATGGGGATATAGGTATACGTATAGCTGATTCACTTTGTTATAAAGCAGAAACTAACACACCATTGTAAAGCAATTATACTCCAATAACGATGTAAAAAAAAAAAAAAGCCAGTATCCGATGTATTTTCCAGAGGTGCTTATGATATTCAGATTTGTCATTCACCCTTCTCTTACATACATAAAGAACACTATCATTCCCAGCCTTCATCCTTCCAAGTAAGGTAGTTAGTGAGTTTTAATTAGAATCCAGCCCACCACATTCCCAGTAAGAACATTTGCCATACCAATAGAGAGTTGTGTGTTGTGTAAGTCTATACCTTATTCTAGTCACATCTATACTCTCTTTCACAGAAATTTCTTCAAGTGTATAGCATATGGATATCATCTTTTCCCAGTTCGTAGAGAGAATACAATTTTTTCCAAAAACTAAAAGAGAATAAATAAAAATGGTCCCAAGGATGGCCCCTCTCAAAGATGTACCATAAAAATGGTCCTGCACTCCCAAAGGGAAATTTGTTTCAGCATTATGTCTTCTCCATGTCTGGTAAAGATATTCCACTAGGGGGAATATATTTGATTTACTGTATGGTCCTGTCTCTATGCCAGGTAAAAACTGTAAGTTTTCCAAAATTTCATCCTAGTGCCTAGTAACTTCTTTCAGCTTTCTGAATAGTGTATCTGCTATAAGACCACAGAGGCTACTGTTTTCAGTAAGTAACAGTGATATGCAGCCCAAATTTTATGAGCCACATCTATTTCACTAGCCATTAGCACTTCCCCTACAAATTAGGATTGTTTGTGAGCTTTGCCAGAATAGGACTTATTTCTTAGTCCTATTCAAGATGCTGTTGCTGCTTGAGATAGCAAAATCCTTTTATACTTCACATTTCTTTCATTATTTTAACTTTCATCAATAGTTCCTCTAATTTTCTAGAATGTGAAATATATCTTTCATTAATTTACAGTGCTTTTATGGATTTCCCACTTTCCTATTTAGGTAGTGACTCAAAGTGGAATTTAAGGGAAATAATGGGACTTTTCTTTCACTTTATCTCAGTTATCGTTGGGTTAAATAAGTAAAATTCGCCTAACAATGGACTATCTAGTAATTTTGTAATGCATAGTATGACTATCCTTTCTCTGCAATTTTTAAAAACAAACTGATTGAAGTATTTCAACAATTTCTTAAACGCCTCACGGATTTAACAATTTAACAAAGAATTACTTATATGGGCTGCCTTGTTACAGCCCATATAACTGAGCCTAGCATAGAGTAGCAGTTGTCATTAAATATTTGTACAATAGAATGAATGGCTTAATCACACCAGAATACTGACTTACCTAAATATAGCTAAGAGCAGTGAGATCTTACTGGATACTTTTCCCCAAAATATATTTTAATGCAACTATCAAGTCATTATGAATCTCACTTTCTTTTTGCAATTAGCTTGAAATGTGTAAAAATAAAAATTGTGTTGACACAAATTATACAACTTTTGATGCTGTATTCTGTCTGAATACTTTACCTTGGGCTGATTTTATCTAAAAGTTTCACAGAAAGTCACTAGGCTTTCCTCCTGACAAAGTTAGAATATAAGCTCATACCAGGGTATTTTGCCATCTCTTCAGGTACTTTAAGACATCAGAGATGAAAAATCAGGGTTTTCTCATTATTAAATATTACCAAAATTCATTCAAACAGAATAATGTTTAGAGGATGCTAAAGCCAATGTATACTTTTGGGTATATATTATTGTTTGAGAGATATAAGCTGAAGACTGATTTTCTTTTCAGTGTTGTATTACCTATGTCATGCTAAGGATTGACATATTGGGTGGGTGACTTACTTTCTCAGTAACTGGACACATATATTCTGTTTTAGTACTACAATTATGATGAAGAAATTATTTCAAAATACGAGTACTATCACTTTGTGCAAATTTACACACAAACATGCACATGCATGCACACACACACACTCTAAAAGAACTTTCAACTGTTTTTGTTTATTCCTGTTTATTGTTCTGTTTATTCCTATTTTATACACTTTATAGCATCTCCTGGCAGATTGATTGGAAGCTTAATGGAACCACTTCCATCTGACTAGATTAGCTTGCAGTGTTTATATTTCTGTAGTGTAATGTTTACTTTCTTAATTTATGTAATTAACTTAGATGAAATGCATACTACTTTAGAGATGTTATGGATTAATTACTTATTTAATTAGTTATAACTCAGATAAGATGAAAAGTGCCATAAAAATTTTAAACATTTCTATTATAAAAACATCTTGCGTAGCTGTAATTATTAAAAAAGGTACAAGAAAATATGAAGTCACATAAAAAATATAGAAAATAGAGGACAATAATAGCAATGACACAAGTATATTAAATTTTACATCTTAGGATATTGAAAGAAAAATGACAGGAAAAAAAGTGATTGTATTTCTATCGTTCCTGATTAAATTCCTAAGTTTTTCTGTATTTTTACATGAAAAAAACAGTAAAATGTGTATTTTGGCTAATAAAAATCATTCATTTAAAAAATGAATGCATTTAATTAACTCTTTATGATTCATAACTTATAAACTTGAGTTTCCAAATTATTACAACTATATTGCCTCTTGTGAAGCATGGTATTGATTTTCTAATAGGTATGAATAATGACATGGTACCTCAACATTTTATAATTATAATAGCAACTGCAGTTTGAAGATTGTAGCTATTTTGCCAAATTTTTAATTATTTCTGAGCAATTTCAATAAAATCTGCCAACAAAGAATTAAAAAATAATATATTCACTTTAGTGTCTTACACGCCTCAATGCATTATTCATTTGTTTTTGAACATGAAGTTTATAATCACAATGGTAAAATATTGTTAAAATTAATAATTTGCATAACCTTGAGGGAAAATTCTGTTTCAAAGATATACGTGGCTTTATTAATTAAGTGGGATCAGTTGTTTATAGATACATAGAAGGTTAAAATGTGACCTACTTTTAACAAATAATTTTTTCTTGTTACAAACATGTAGTCTACTGTCTCTTATCTACTTTTCTTCTGTAAAGAAAACAATTGGGTGTTTTTCTAAAATGCCCTCCTGTTCGCTATAATGTCTATTTCATATTATAGAATATTCCACCGGGTAGCACCTTCATTGTATACCTGGTAATTTTACCCTGGTGAAGGATTGCAACTTTCCATTCTGGTGGCTGTAGTTTGCCTTCTGCTTGCCAGTTTGTAATTTTTAGTTATATAAGTCAAAATCACTCTAGATAGCTGTTTATCCTTCTCCCCACTAGGAACATTATGATCTATTAACCATCACCATAGATTCCTGTAGTTCAAAGCACTTTGATTGCCGTTCTGCCCATCATGCCCATTAGGGTAATTAAGTCCACCTATATCTGATAGATAAGTAGCACTACATGATCACTAGGGAGACCAAAACAGAGGGGGAAAAGCCAGTGCAAAGATACATTTATTAAGTTGACTGCCACACTAGGTAACTGGGATGAGTTCCACGGAGACCTTCTGATGAGCCAAATATAATGAAATCGCAAAAGGTAGTAAAAAATTGCATTTCGGGTTTCTATTTTTATGCCCCAGGGAGAAATTAACTGTTCAAATACTCCCTGATGTCGTCTATAGGGTTTCCTATATTTCTATTGTGCTTGATAAGGAGACTCCACTATGGTCCTATGAAGTCGTTTTATGATGGTTGCTCCAAGCAGCCCCATCTAGTCTTGAATTTCCAGTACTAATGAAACTAGCATTCCACTCTGGGCCACAATGAAGCTTTAGTCTCTCAGCCAACTTCGTTAATTAATGGCACCAGATACATGACACAGTGCAAGTATTTAATAGTGAATAAAGTGAGACAATGATAGAACCTCAGAGTTCTCAATGAATAATTTACCATTAATATTACTTTGATAAATAAACTTACTCTCCTTACACTGAAAGAATATACAAATTCACTTACTCAATAGTGGCTTAATTGAAAGTTTTCCATGATATATTTTAGAAATTAAAATTTTGATCTTCTGAAATGTAATTGCATGGATGATATTCATCCATTGTAATTTGTTCCCCAAAGCACTGTTATCAATAGTTTGTGATAGTTAAATCACAACAAATGTTTATATCCATAAGCCTATAAGCCATCTCTAATAGTATCTCTAATAACATTAGAAAGATTTATTTCAATCATACGGTCTTAAAATCAGAAAGGATTAGATTTCCTCTTATATCCCACCCTAGTCACTTGCTCAGTTCAACTGACAGATACTTATTTTCCTATAAGACAACCCATTGTGATGTTGGACAATTCTAGTTGAAAAAAATTTTCCTAAACTCGTATTACATCTACTTCTATACAGTTTTCACACTCCTTATTAATTTTTTTTACAGTAATCCAGAATGTCACTTCTGTCTTCAATTTAAAAGCTGAGACAAAACTGAATGACTACTTTTAATTTCTCCATTTTCTTCCAATCCAACATCTAATCTGTCAAATATTCCATTGGCTATACCTCCAAAAAAAATTTTAAATGCATAATATGACAACTTCTCACAAAGTTTACAGCTGCCTAGTCCAAGACACCATATTCTTTTATCCGGACCACTTACCATAGCAGCTCCTAAATGATCTCCTTCCTTTTTGTTGCCCTATACTCCACTGCTCACAGGAAAGCCCAGAGGGCACATTAATGCATAATTCAGATTATGTCCTGCTTCTACTCCTACACTTGCTTTCCACTGTAAATAAGGTAAAAATGCAAACTCTTTATCGTGCCATCTAAGATCCTATGTGATTGGGCCCCTGGCTGCCAATTCAGTCCCATCATCTGCCTTCTTCCTGCTATGCTCTGGTCATGACAGCCTTCTTGATATTCCTTTGGCATATTAAGTATGTTCCTTTCTCAGAGATGTTTTTACTGCTTGGAATATTGTAGCCCAGTTTTTCATAGGTTATTGTTATAGGCTGATATGTGTCCCTCCAGAATTCATATGTTGAAGCCCTATTCCCCAGTACCACAGAATGTGACTGTATTTGAAGATAGGGCCTTTAAAGGGGTAATTGAAGTTAACGAGGTAGACCTTATCCAATATGACTAGTGTCCTTTTTAGGGGAAATCTGGACACAGACACAGAGGAAAGACCATGTGAGGACACAAGGAAAAGACAGCCATTTACAAGTCAACAAAAGAGGCCTCAAAAGAAGCCAACCCTACTGATATCTTACTTTTAAACTTCCAGCCTCCAGAGCTGTGAGGAGATAGAATTTTGTGGTTTAAGCCACCCAGTCTTTTCTACTTTGTTATGGCAGCCCTAGAAAGCTAACAGCTACCTTCTCATTATTTTAGTGTCATCCCAAATAGCACCTCCTCAGAAAGACTTTAAGTACAATAGCCAATGTAGCCATATACCCTAGTCACTCATTTCTCATTACCCTGTTTCTTTGATAACATGTTAATAAAATTAAAAAAAATTTTTTTTTTGCTGTTGTTAATGTGTTTATGAATCACTCTAAGATCCTCAAGGGTAAGACTTTGTCTTGTTCACTAAATCCTCTCACTCAGGTGCCCAAGAAATAATTGTTGAATAAATACCATGTTAGAAACCATTGCTCTGTCCTTCTAACATATCACTTGTCTTCTTCCCCATAGTAAATATCTTCAATTTAATCTTCCTTCTAATGTCATTCTATCCAGAAGTCTTGGCATCTTGTTTACATTCCTGTTTGAAATAATAGTTTTAAAATGAATTATTCTAAATTGACTTTGACTATCACTGAGAATATCAGAGCTATTCTTTTTACAGTGACCTAGATTAATTAACACTTACTCAGAGCTCTGTTTACCTTTTTTAAAACAACTGTTAGTGCTCTTTATAATCAATTGAAACCCTAGCATTTTATTTCCACACACTTTATTTTCACAAACTTAAAAACAAACATTCTTCTAGCCTATTTTACTATTTTTCTAAGTATCTAGAGGCAAGGCATATTTGTATCATTAAACTAAACTTCGTTTTATCCCATATCTGTAGTATATGATGTAACTGATTAATGATTCTTCTTGAAATTTTCTGCTCTCACTTTTCCCATTCCTAAATCACATTATTCTTAATCTCATGGTACCGCTTCATTATCCATTAAATACAGATGTCTCTAAGTTGCCATTCTCAGCCTTCCCTCTTTTAATTATGGTATATTTTCGGGCAAATTCACTAACTGCCTTGTCTTTAACTATCTTAGAAATTTGGCAGATACATGCTAAATTTATATCTCACCCTTCTATTGAATACTGGTATCCAGAAAATTTTACTGAAATGTCACTTATTCCCCATATCTTTAAGATTGCTACCATGGACATTCCTGATTTCTTTTCTGGTTATATCATTTTCTCCATAGAACAGAAGTGTTAGCAAACGCTAAAATGGATGAATTCTGTGAGGTTATCTACTATCTCCTGGAGTGGGCTCAAAGAGATTTATAATGTCTGGTTATCCCCAGCTACTCTCATAAATCTCAGTAGCTTTCTTGTCAACAACATCACAGTCTTCACTTAGGGTAGATAATAGACTTCATAACTTCTACTAGTGTCTTTAAAACCATGATAAAGGAAGGTGAAGAAGGAAGTGGGGTGGGAAGGAGAGAGAAATTGAAAAGTAAGCCTTTAAGTTCAGAAAGATAGGGGTTCAAATCTTAGCTCTGTCTAATAACAGCTCTTTTGCCTTGGGCACCTAAGAGAACAATTATAAAATTATTTCTATATTTCTAATATTCCAAAATTAAAATAAACTGGATAGGAATTACTATGAAAATTATAGATAATATATTTGAAGCATTTAACATAGTGTCTGAAAAAATTATAGATGCAGGAAAGGGGGAGGCACAGTAAGAAGTATTCTTAAAAAATAAAAAATAAATCATGAGGAAACTGAATCCATAAAGAGAGTTGAAGACATAATTAGGCAGAGTTCCCCACCTCGAAAAAAGACTTGGAGAAAAACAAGTAGACATAGAGCCAATAGGGAAAATCTAACTCACTAGCTTAGCAACCCACAGGCATGTTTAAGAGTCAAGAGCAGGCTTTGGACTACTAAAATTCCTGTTGTCTTTTGAATGGAGGAATGCTTTTTCATTTTCTCTTGAGATTCAGCTATGAGTTTGCTGAGATTGTTCACATGCCTCTTACTTCCCTGGGCATTTTTTTAACCCATTATCTGAACTAACATGGATGCATTTCTGTTTCTTGAAGTGTGATAGATAGATCTTAATAAAAACAGGACAATTAGAAATCAGCTAATCTAGGTTTCTTAGTTTACGATGAGCAGTTGCTTTTACCCCTGGACACAAACAAGATGAAACCTGAAACTTGGTTTCAGTTCTAGTTCAGTGTTCTTCCTGCTCTATCTATCTTCTTGCCTCCTTTATCTTTTCACAATACCCAGAGCCTCCAGACGTAGGTGAAATCTCCATTGCTCTCTTGGCTTTCGTGCTCTACTTCTCATTGTTTTAGTTTTGAGTTCCGTTTTTCGCTTTTATACTTTTTTTTCCATATTATTTCTTCCATCTTATCTAAAGAGTTCCCATCCTCAAATGTAAATATTAGCGTGGAAAATAAAAGCCTATAAGCCTACAAGTCTCCTCTAGTCAAAAGAACAACTTTCTTTTGCGTACTTGTGATTAATAATCAACTCAGACAGCAAAGGAAATATTGCACAGTACCTAGAGTTTGTGGCAATATTACCTCTACGTCAATATTGCTTAAGTCACTCTAGAATAATGATAACCCTTAAGAGTTCTTTCTTGAAACTTCTTTTGAAAACTCTTAGGAATTTATTTTACCATGTTTCTGAATTTAAATTTAAAAAATTTTTAATTAGTTTATTTTACTGAATAATACCTAAATATGTAGGTAAAAAATTTGGTTAGCAGCTAGTCAAGGGTATATATTTACCACACTTTGGCAATTACCATTAATTTCACCCGAGGACAGGATCTGACTGTATCACATCCATATTATTACAATGGTCTTAATTTTCTTGTTTCCAGCCTCACCCTACTCAATTCTATTTGTTCTTATACATCTGGATGAATGACTATAAAACAAAATGTAATGTGTTTCCATTGGCTCCTTATTTCCTCCCCAATACCTCTGCATTTCAAACCCCTTCGTAATCATTTCTATTTTACCTTTCTCTTTATATATCACCATATGATGTTGCATGGTAAATGCTTTGTTCCAGAAAGATTCATCTATTTTCACTCACACATGCCATGTTCATTGCTTTCTCACACCATTACTCTGTTTCCTCCCATTTGGGGAGGCCTATCTAGTTCATGAATTATTTAATGGCTACTACAGCCCACAGTCATCTCCCTAATTGTTAAACTTCTGTTGCTTTTATCATCTTTATGACTCAGCTTTAATCGTTAGTTGGTCTTTATTTCATGTATGTTCATTTGCTATGAATAAACAGTATATAGCAGAAACCATGTAATAAAAGCTATCTTTTTGTGTGTATTGCCTTCAGTGGTTAGCACAGCAGGAGGCATCAATAGATGTTTAATAAATAAGTTTTGGCTAACTAATCAATTTCATTCTTCCCTGCAAATGTGAGCAAGGACAGGGATAGCACTGTCACTGCTGATCTTTCTCAAGATGGTCATGTATTTTTTAACTATTCCTATAGAGAAAAATGGACTCTACAAGGACATTAAGTACACCGATAGCCTTAAATGTAACAAAAACAATAAAATGCTGGAAATTAGGAAGAACGAGGAAAGAGGAAAGATTACATAGCACCACTTAGGGAATACTGAAATGTCATCTACCCTTTCAAGGTGATAGAGATTTTAGCTAGAGAACTAAATGTTGCTGTAAACCTGAAGCTCACTACACTTTTAGCCCTAATTACAAGATTTTCCATATGTGAATAATATGTAGATGATATGCACTGCAGTCTTCATCTATTCTTTTGTATTTAGACAATATGCTTGAAAGTGTGAATTCTATTTATATGCATATGTATACTTGTACAGTATATATATTTGGTATTTTGTGTCTACAGCATTTTTCCAGTAGTTATATTTTTCAAATAATTGAATTACTAAAATGACTAGTAATACGCTTTCAGCCCCAGGTGGCTCTGTTTCCCATTTAGAAGTGATTACAGAAAGATTGAAAAGATATTTTGCATTCCATTTGTGGTTGTCTTTTATTGAACTTGGTTAATGTAACATGCTTCTGTGATTTTAGGTTTTTAAAGTAAGTGTAGTTCCTTTGGAAGTGTTTGCGCATAAGTGTATGTGAAAAATATGTAGCCACTCTAGCTAAGCTCTCAAAAAGTGTTTTTAGGAAATGTTTGAAATTGAGGCTTAGGTTATAGTCTTTTCTTAATGTGCACACATAACTCCCACTAATCTTAAAGGAATTAGACACATATATACAAGGAAGAGTAATCTTTAGTTGTTTTGGTTCAAAGATTTTCGAAAATCCCTCTTTCTAAAATAATTAAATAGAAGAGTGTTAAAAAACATTTGTCATCTCTGTGGAAAATCTAGAAATTAAATCTGAGTTTCTATATCTTCAAATGTAAAGGGCCAAATTCTTGTTCTAGAGTCTTGTGCTGCATATACAGATTAACACTGATATTATTTTGCAAATACACAAGAAGAGTGAGATTTGATTTCAGTTGCAGAGCCACAAATAAGAACCTTTCTTATATGATTACAGAATCCTGACGAATGTTTGATAGACTTTCTAAAGATTTCTGTCCTCATTTTCTTCAGTCCTAATGCCATTAACTTCTAGGTTAGTATACTGATACATTATATTTTTATACCTGCATAATAAAGTTTCCTTTTCATACATGGAGAAAATCAGTCTCCCTAAAATGACAGAAACTTACTATAGTTTAAAATTATAACAGTTACTCTGACATTTAATCATATTTATAGAATAAATTTTTATTTCTTAAAGCAAATTGTTATGATGCTAATATTTTTAAATGAAATAAAAATATTGCATTTCAAATACACAAAAAATAACTATCTTTAGTATCTTTAAACTTTAAAGAGGGTGTGGATTAAAAAAAAAAAATCTCACTACAGAAAACCTGTATTTATTTTCAAAACAAATGTCATGAAAGATTTCCAGTTTTTGAAGCTGCATGTTTGACTGATTCAAATCTCTGTCCACTTTCTGAATGAGACCCAACTGTGTGCCTAGAGCTCCCACCCACTGGTGAAGTGTACCTTCTGGGCATTTATTCCAAAGTGGGATCAACTGTGCATGCTTGGTATCTGGGCAGAAAGTCTTTTGCTCAGCTGATATTTGGGTGATGTCTTTACATGGAAATATAATAAAAATAAACATCTAGTTTAGTACCGCATTATTTATTTTCCTAAGGCTAAAGAGGAACAGTCCTATGATTTTATCCAGCATCTTTTATCTGTGAATTCGTGCTGTGATAACTGCCTTTCCTTCCTTCCGTGCCTTTAAATGCAAATTTCAGCTCTGCACAAGTGAAACATTAAAAATTGCCGATGCATATTGAAAAAAAAAACTAGAAAGAATGTAATACTAAAAAAGTTTTCTGGAAATGATGTTAGAGACTACAGCTATCATTTTCCACTTAGATTCAGAGTACTTTTTTTGTCACTTCCCGAACCCACTGCAATGTAGGTTCTCAATAAATATTTTTTTAATTAATGAGAAAATATATTTGCAGACTAAGTACACAATTAATTATGTTAGTGAACTGTTTGGGCAGGATTCTTATGTTGAAAGAATATTCTACCATATTTTACATTATCTGCCGACCATTCTCCTGGCACAGTAGAAATATATTATTACTATATATAGTAAATATTCACTAAAGTTTGCTTATTGAATTAAATAATAAATAGTCACTAATATGGAGGAGAAAAACATGAGTTGTATGTGGCTAACAATTTTTCCTTTCTTTTTATTTGTATTAATAGAAAATAAAGTTAGGACTGTGTATGTTTTCTAATATATCTCTAACAATAGCAAATGTCAGATAGATGCTTCATTAAGTATGTGACTCAGTCAATATATGTTATTTGGAGTAGAAAATGTTACTCATTGATTTATTGTTTCCAATAATATGTATGCTAATGAGGTCTATTTGAAAGTTGAAAAATGATGCATATAATGCTTTTCCTATACAATCATATACTGAATATGATTTTGGAAGCTCTTTGTTGTTTTCGGTTTTGTTGTTGGGATGCTTTGTTCTTTAAGATATTCTCTGCTATTAGGAAAACTCTACCAGAGTTTATAAAGTTAAATCTTATTCGAGAAAGAAAAAATTTTCCAAAAATCCAAAATATCACTCATCTAATATATAAAACAATCTACTTTAAGTCAAACATGGAATTCTTGGGAAAAACACAGATTTTAGAAATAAAATTATCCAGTCAGTGCAAACCGTTATCCTTCAAGATTGATGTTACTTAACCATTTGCCTTAATGTGATTTTTTCAGTACAGCACACTTTGTCTGCCTTTACATAGGAATTTTTCATGAGAAGGGAATGTAAATTAAAATAACATGTCAATACCTTGGTAATGGAGTCCATCTCTATTCTTCTATTTCTGTCAATGATATATAAGTAGCAATGATAGATGAGATGAGGGGATATATCACTGTCTAACTCTGAGTCAGGTTAGAATAATTTCCATTAAGTTGGGATCAACCCAGAAACACTTAAGAGCTGTAAGAAATATCAGGTTGTCCAGGTAATTTTGAATTTAACACATTGTGTATTTTTGTAACCAATGTCCATATATATATATATATGTTTTTTTTGTTTTGTTTTTTTTTGTTTGTTTGTTTTTTGCGGTACGCGGGCCTCTCCCTGTTGTGGCCTCTCCCGTTGCGGAGCACAGGCTCCGGACGCGCAGGCTCAGCGGCCATGGCTCATGGGCCCAGCAGCTCTGCGGCATGTGGGATCTTCCCAGACTGGGGCACGAACCCGTGTGCCCTGCATCGGCAGGCGGATTCTCAACCACTGTGCCACCAGGGAAGCCCTGTCCATATTTTTAAAACAAAAAATCTGCCTTAATGGTAGGATTGTTTTCAGTTCAGAAAACATACTCCATTATCATATGTACTCCCATTCAACAAACACTTATGGCTCATTTCAATTTTCTATAAAATTACAATTTAGTATTGCAAAAGGGTAAACATGGATATCTAAGTGTGAGGGTATTGGAGAACTAAACACTGGAGGTTCTAAGATCGAAAACAAAAGCTACCTTTGCCTTCTAGCTTGTTATTTCTTACTTCTCTTAACCATCTCCAGCTCCTCACAAATCAACTTACATGAGACATTTAGGAAAATAATATTAAAAATTATAATTAAAAAATTTTTTGAAATGCGTCCTATCCCAACTTCCAAATTTGGATTAGTGGCTCCTGCTTTGTCCAAAAATATTGATAAAAAATAGTTCCCAGAAAAAAAAAGTCTGACCTCTGCACTTGGGATTGCCCTAAATATCTGTCTGCTGTTAGAATTTTCAAGTCTTTTTAAAGGCTTTCCAGTAATCAGGAAAAGTTAGCATTCACATGGACGAAAAACTGATTTAAACAGACAGTTTGCTCATCAAATATTTATTAAATACCTACTATATGATTGACATGACTACATTCTCAAGATGCAAAGATGAATCAAAGATGAATAATTTAAGAATTTGTACTGGAGGCTCTCTGATCCAGGGCACTGTAGGTATCCACTATTGTAGTCTATTCATCTGGACTCATCCATGAATTAAATCTAAAAATATAGTCACCAGAAGCTCCCAGGCTCACATTTACAACATTTGCCACCAGGAGAGGATGACACCAAAAGCTTCTAAATTAAGAAGGGAAAAAGAAGCCGCTCAGAGAAATATTCTAATTATCTCAGGTTTCGGCAGGTTTGTAGCCTGACTAATCAACTAAAGCTACATGGGTGAGGAAGGAAAAGATATTAATGGCACAGCCTGGGTCATGTGTCACCTCCTTGTCCCGTCTTTGGTCTATAAGAAGATGGCAGCTCACATTCAAAACAGGGCACAAAGGGATTTTTTTTTTTTTTTTTTTT
>NC_041219.1:20508723-20534880 GCF_002837175.3 Physeter macrocephalus | reverse complement strand
GCAGCACGTGGGATCTTCCCGGACTGGGGCACAAACCCGTGTCCCCTGCATCGGCAGGCGGACGCGCAACCACTGCGCCACCAGGGAAGCCCGGATGTTATTTTAGATAGACCAAAAAAAAAAAAAAAAAAGATCTAGATTAGTGTCTGTGGCTGCTATAACAAATTACTACAAACTTGGTGGTTTGAAAACAATAGCAATTTATATAAATTTATTCTCTCACAGTTCTGGAGGCCAGAAGTTCAAAATCAAGGCACCAGCGAGGTCACATGTCCTACAGAAGCTCTAGGAGAGAATCCGTTCTTTGCCCATTCCAGCTTCCCATAGTTGTTGGCATTCCTTGACTGCGGTTGTATTACTCCAGTCTCTGCCTCTGCGGTTACAGTGCCTTTTCCTCTTCTGTCTGTGCTGTGTTCTCAGCTGTGTGCTTGTTTTAAAACTCACTCAACCTCTCTCTTAAAAGAATACATGTGATTGCATTTAGGACCCACCTGGTAATTCATGATAAACTTCCCTTTTCAAGATCCTTAACTTAATCAGTCTTTTACCATATAAAGTAATGTTGCCAGGTTCCAGAGATTAGAATGTGGACATCTCTTTGGGACCACCATTCTGCACACTACAGGATTCATCCTTTTAGCTGATGTATATTATCCAGGCTAGTCAAAATACCAACTGTAACTTGTACACCTTAAGCACAATAGGAATCCAGTGCTTCAAAGTACTAAATATACCTGAAATGCAGCTCTTCTTCTGAAAATAAATATAGATTATATCAAGAGCTGAAAAATTGACATTTACTTCTCTTTATCAACATCTTAGTTTCAATATAGAGATTTACCTTTCTTAGCTAGAGTAAGCAAATACAAAAATCTCACACATTTGTACTAATTTTCCTGTTTGTCCATTGCAAGTTTTGGAAAAAATACTAAGTATTATTAAATTTAAAGGGCTAATCTAGAGAAAAAAATGGTAAACAATAAATCTCTAAGAATTGTAATGGAGTTTTCAAAGCGAAGAAAATACCATTTTGCTTTAAAACAGATTAGTGTTGAGTAAGACTACTAAGAATACCCATATTATCATCTGTCACTTCCTTCTCCATTTGGAAGATCATTTGTTTTTTTAGGTTAGATAATGCTGTCTTAAAGACCTCTCTCTTCAGCTATTCAAATATTTGTCAAATAAATGGATTCAGAGAACTGAAAATACTACTTCATTTCCAACCACTTTGATGGCCTAATACGAACTCATTAGCTTTTCGCAATGTTTCGTACGTTAATTTTTAATTTTAATAGTTATTACTTCTAAATTGCTTCCAAAATTACTCACAAAAGTAAATCAATTTTTCTGTGGTTTTATATTTGTAACCAAATTAGTAATTTGTAACCAGATTAGTCATTTATATTTGTAACCAGATTAGTAATTAGTAACTTCTATTACAGCAGGTTAACATAATATTTGTTAGGTAATTAGAAGTGCTTGACATAACTAGGAAGTAGCAAATGCCACCTTCGCTGCATATCTGACTCTTCCATCTCCCTTAAACGTTAAAGAAGTTTTAATTTGTTGTTACAACGAGAGCATACATTCTATTCCATTTCTGCGCCAATAAGCATGGTCCTTTATTTCCCATATTTAGCATTCAAACTTTCATCAGTATTTGTCTCCTCTTCCACTAATTGTTTTTATTCCAATGAAGTGTGATAGTTAAATCTTTTAAATGAGATATAAATGGCATTAAATAGTCATAATTCTTTTGTTTCTTTTCTCTACCATTTTATTATTAATTAGGCTGCTTGACGGTACATATTGTAAGTAAGAAACATTGTTTTTTCCAAAGATGTTTCTATCAGGAAAAGGCTTTTGGAAAAGTATTGTTTGATATATGAAATTCAGTAGGAGGTTTTCAACTTGGGGATTTAAGATGTTGATTCCATTAACTTTAGTGCAAAAAGTCTAAAACTCAGTGTACATGCAACCTTTGAAATGCATAGTCAGTTGGTAGAGTAGCAGGGGTCCATTTATTTTCCTATGATTTAGTCTCAAGCACAACTCTGTTACACCTCTCTCACAACAGCATCACCCTAAACTAAACGCAACTTTACTGTACTGCAATTTTGGGTACCTATTAATAGTTGGTTTTGAAATACCTGCTGTGCTTTACCCTGACTGGAGCAGTCAGGTTGACACTAAGTGTCTCAAAGGAGAGCTATGCATAATTATCTATCTCTAAATTTAGCAAGGTATCACTTTAAAAGATAATTTTACACTGGAAATTATGGAGGATTACTTTCTGTCTCTGAACTATTTTCTTTCTCTTTACTTTTGCTCTGTCAATTCATCCACATAGAAAGACCTTCTGTCCTCTACTTACTGTATTTCAATATACAGTTAGATTTTGCTTCCAGCAGTCTTTATTCTCTGGGAGGAAATGGTCTTCCCCGCTTTTGAACTCCACTAATAGTCCATGCTCTGTGACAGTAAGTTATCTGTGTTCATATGGAGTTTTGCATTGATATTCTACACTATTACTTAAGCCACTATTTATTAACTTTTCGGTCTTATCTCTTATCTTACTAACTATATTTATTCTAAGCATTTTGAAAGTTGCAACCATGTCTTACAGAGTAATAATGAATGTTGCAATACTCAGCATTTATTTTTAATGAATTGCTGAAGAAAAAAACAAACAGCTGTCTTAATAAAGAATAAAAATCAATATGAAATATATTTCTACTTCATAGTTGACAAGTGAATGGGAAAAAATAGAAATAATATACCTCCATGTCGTTACTTTAGTAGTTATTATTTTAGCAACAATAACTTAATTTTTATTCAATAGTTTACAGTTTGATGCAGAAATCTTTGGAACCACCCAGCTATTAATATTTAAGTCAGAAAAGAAAGAAGCAGAAAAAATTCCAAAATTTTATTTGACCAAGTTCACCTGGAAGTGACTAAATTATTTCTTACCTTGCTTAGAATGGGTGACTTAAATAAAAAATGAATCTAGTTATAAAAACTTTACATTTATGCACATTTGAGTTTATCAGTTATAAATAATATACACTCCACACAAGGAATAGTCGGGAGCAATGAAAGTAGCAAATTACCAGTATATGTCAAAGTAATAGTTGTGACATTATATTTTTAAAATTAACAAATTTATAGATGATCTCTGCATGGCAATGGGTGGCAGGTCTTAGGGAGCAGGGAGCAGGGGAGGTTTTTGTCTTCTTTGGAAAGAGTCTATAGATACTGATTAACCTTGAACAGTCATGAGAAATCTATTCTTTTAACATTTTATGTTTAATAGTTTAATGATGACTCTCAGAAAAATAGAAATTATTTGTTTAAATTCTAAATTATTCAAATAAGAGGAAACATTACCTCAAAATCCTCAATCAATCCAGCAAAATTAGGAAAGAAAAAAGTGGCAAAGGAGAACAAATAAATTACAGAAAATAAGGTACCATTGCTAAGTCCATCAGATCGTAATAGTAATAAATGTGAATATGGATAAATTCCCTTAATAAGGAATATCATATTATGATTTTTAAAATTCTGGTTTGGGATTTCCCTGGTGGCACTGTGGTTATGAATCTACCTGCCAATGCAGGGGTCACAGGTTCGATCCCTGGTCGAGGAAGATCCCACATGCTGCGGAGCAACTAAGCCCTGCGCCACAACTACTGAGCCTGCGCTCTAGAGCCCGCACTGCGAGCCACAACTCGCTCAGCCACAACTCTGAGCCCGCATGCCACAGCTACTGAAGCCCACGTGCCTAGAGCCCGTGCTCTGCAACAAGAGAAGCCACTGCAATGAGAAGCCCACTCACCAAAACGAAGAGTATCCCCTGCTCGCCGCAACTAGAGAAAGCCCGTGTAGCAACGAAGACCCAACGCAGCCAAAAATAAACTTAAAAGAAAAAAATCTGGTTTACACTATTTTTCCAGAGGAATGAATGAAATAAAGTAACCCAAAGAAAAAGATGTAACAATAAAATATGATAGAATGAAAGATACAAGAAGCTAAAGTAACTTTTATGCACTTTAAAATGAGTTTCAAAAAGGAGAGCAAACACTAATAGAAATGAAAGGAGAAATTGGTAAATAATAAACCATATTTAATAGAAAAACAACACACTTCTCACAAATCAGTGGAGCAAGAAGACAAAAAGAGAAAAATTTAAATAACAGAAAATATACATTTTAAAATGTCGTGAAGTATTCATGAAAATTAACTGTGTATCAGGCCACAAGATTATTGCAACATACCTGAAGTATAGAAAACACACCTTTCATATTTTCTGGCAAAAACCCAATAAAAAAATTAGAAGTTGATGTAAGAAAAAATAACCAAAAAACGTATACACAAAAAATATTTAAAGTGAAATTCTCTTCTAAATAAAATCTTAATTTGAATAGAATGGAAAAACAAAGATAACAAAATCTTTAGAAATGAATGATGAAAATCTTCAAAAAAAAAGACTCACAGAATTCATCCAAACCATGAAGTAGTTAATAATAAGTTTCAAAAGACAGATGCAAGCCCTATATGAAAAAAATAAAAATAAAAATGTTGCTCTTTATTGACAGACATGAAACAATCTTAAAATGGTAAAGCATCACTCTTGTGGAACATGGCAAATTGTGTAAACTTTAAGCACAAACTATAAAAATATGCTTATACCATAAAACTAATGGATATGTTATTGACACAAGTATAGAAAAAAATTTTAAGTGATTAGAGAATTCAGATATAAACTCTCATATAAAGTACAATATAATTTATTTTAAAAGGGTAGAATTTCAATAAACGCTCGACTATTCTATGAATAGCTTTAAGTGAGATGGAAAGTTTTCTGTCATTGAACAATATTTTGGCATTTGAGTTTTTCATAGCATCGGTATGCATAATTTTTTCTGTAAAAAATAATTTATGGAAAATTGCCATTTACTTGCAAAAAATAAAATTAGTCCCCTAGTATATATACAATTCAGACAAACAACATGTGAAATAATTTGCAGCCATTTCAGAGTAAATGAAATATATAAGGTTAAAAATAGCAAAAAAAATTATAGAAATATATTTAGGTACACGTGTGTGTAAAATATATATACATATCCCATTTTTATTTTATAAGCTCTATGTTTGCAAATATTAGACGTGTATAGGAAAAGAATTAGAAGGATTAGCTGTGGAGAGATTAGTGATCAAGGAGAAGAAGGGAAGGAGGGTTGATTACCTTATATGTCACCTAAAACTGTGGTAGAAACAGTGGGATTACATAAAGCATCGAATATATAGTCTCTGCCTTCTGGCCATTCACACACTGTGGTGGCAGAGCAAACCTAAATAAAACAATGCATGAAATGAAGACAATATATGACTGTGCCAGAACCTGTCCCACTGGCACTCAATCACACATGCCTCAATGGTTCCAACTTGATATAAACTCTCCGGTAGTTACATCAAAACTTTTCTCATAGCAGGGGATCAAATTATTTTGGGCCGTTTCTTAAGTGATAGCAAGGAAGGAACAAAATAAAAAATTACCTTGCAAATACAATACCATGATATTCATGCCCCAAGATTGAAATTTTAAAAAGGAAAAAAAAAAGATGAAGGGCTGTTGTAAAAGGGGAATGGAGGGTGATAAAGTGTAATTATTTTAACTGTTTTATAAGAATATATACATACAATATGACTTAAGTACAGAAAATGCTTCTCCTAGGAAATGGTTTTCTAAACACAGAGTCATTTGAAAAGTGTAGAAAAAGAGTCTATTAACTGATACTAAATGTAATTCAAGCAGGTGTTTCTTCCATTAGTGTAAGTGTCAAATAACAGATCGCTGCCCTCTATTTTACTAAAATTCTAATTAGAAATAGCTTGGAAATGAAACATTCGATGGTTGAAAAGCAAAAAGATCTTTTCAGGGGAAGATGCAGTAATAGCATGTAGTACAAGCAGTTCAAGGTAGATAATATTTCTTACTTAATAGGTATCTGGGGTGTTCCATTGTTGTGGAAACTAGTTTGAATAAAACTTCTCATGAAATTACTCCTAATAATGAAAATAATAGGCTACTTTTAAGTGAATTAAAGGTACTGAAACACACTTATCCAGTTTCTTTCCTTATTAAATACCATCTCTGCTAAGTTACATACAGAAGTATAATGAAATTTCTGGATGCATGGCAAGTAAAATGTCAAAGACATACACTCTTTATTCCTATTATAACTTTCAGTATGCATTTCTGTAGACATCTTCCCCCAATTTTGCAAATGCAGTATCTCTGTGTCACAGCTATTTCCATTAAACAAACTAAAAATCGTAACAAAATTCTGTGCACTATGTTATTGAAAAGAGTAAGATCTAGAAGGGATGTGGGAAACAGTAAATAATTCACATATTATGTTAGTACCCAATATTACAGCATGATGTCAATTGGGTTGTTTTTCTAAAGTTGACGTGAAGATTTTCTGGCAGAGAAATGACCAATTCAAGCCAAATTATTTTCTATAAAATTTACATATGTTCTACTTCTTCTTACCACTTTCCAATATCCACATAATAAACTGCAACACTCTGTGTTGGGGGCGGGACTGGGGGGTATAAGAAAAGTAGAATAAGCTTAATGCTTGACTTACAGGAATTAACTAGAAGTAGTTAAAATTCCATAGTATAGAGATGAAGAGAAGGGGAAAAGAATTACTAGCTAATTTCAATATTGTTCATAGGCAGGAAAAAATAGGAAATAGTCTTCCCTTCCCCTCCCCCAAAAAGCAAAGAAGAAACTAGAAGTCTTCATAAAAGCATTAGTGTATAGATAATATCTAGGACAAAATATAACCATGCTTAAATAATATATTTGCTTATATATAAAATTCTAAAAATGGTTGTGAATAAGAGGAAATAGGTTTAAAGGACTAGGATAGTCACCTAAGACCAGATAAATATTGTACATTATTATAAAAAGTAATTTAAAGCATTCTTTCAAAATCAAAAGTAAGATGACAAAAATTAAATATATATTCAGAAACACACCAGCAGAAATTATTTCAAGTGATTTTAAGTATCCCTAGGAGTACATTCAAAAAGGGAATATCCAGTTAGGATATACTGTAGGATATCTTAATAGAGTTGAAAATATGTCCTGCGTGAAATGATGATAGAGATATCCATAGATGATAGACATGGAGCTAGAGAAATCATGTACATCTAGATGCTAGATGATGCAACATAGAGTGACACACCATAAGGAGAGCAGGGAAAAGCACAAGATCTAGAATCATTTACCAGCCAAAATGAAGGGGCAGAGGATGGAGAGAAGTTACTAAAATAAAGAAAGAGGTAATAAAATAATAGGAGTATCAAGAAGAGAATAGTGTTTTGGAAATTGTGAGAAGAATAAATTTAGGAGGTAGATGGTATTCAAGAGCATCCAGTGCTACTGGAGATCTGTGCTTAGTACAGTCTCAAACCAAGAATTATTTGCTGTATAATATAAGCAATGCCCTTTATTAGATATTAACCACATCCTGTAACTTCCTTGTTATTAAGGGCTATGTATAATTTATATTACATGATTTCATATATTAAACTCCAGAGAAATAATTAATGGGAAGCAGTGAGAATTCTAAATAGATCTTTGTGTTTTCTGTGTGGTCAATTCTACCAAATGGATATTGAGAAAGTATTGTCTATTAAAAACTTCAGGAGCCAGTTGCAGAGGAAAGGGGGTTATGGAAACATACTGTCAAATGATTTAATAGAATGCTGTGTGAAGAGAGAAAGTGTTGCTTGTGTAAAATCAAGAAAGCCAAAGGAAGGTTTGAAAAACAGAAGAACTGTAGTTTTGCTATTACAGAGTATAAAGAGGCAGTAGAATGGGACATACTAATAAGATTTTAAGATATTTAATGATAGAAAAAGTGAGGTAATGAAAGAAAGGACAAAAGAGCTCAGGTTTAGCTTTGAAATAAGGATAACTACATTTTCCTCTGACATTATGTGGTAGATGAGAACATACAGACAAAAGTTTGATGGGGTGTAGAGGGGGACAGGAGGGATAGCTTTATACGTTGAGTTAAAGGAGCGATAACACGTATCTTAGATGATGTGTTCCTGTTACAGTTCTGTGGATGTCTGCACACTGGAGACACTAAAGATTCAGTTAAACTAAATATAATGATAAAGAGAGGATGGATCTAATCTTGAGAAGAATGGTTAAGGTGAAGGTTAAGATGGAGAGTCTACCTGAAACTTAAAAAACAGAATTAACTGAGACTTTAGTTTAAATGAATCTATATGAATTAGTGCCAAATTTTTCCTCAAGCACACATGGTCCACATATACAAATCCCCAATGTTAATAATATAATATTTTCACATCCTTTTTAGCATTTTTGATCACTAGTTATAATGATGATCTTGGGAAATTAAATCACATAGACTCTCTGGGTCTCGGTTTTAATACAAATAAAAGAATAAGGTATGATAACTTATCTCCATCTTACTTCCAAGTTGTATGAGCATTATTACCTAATCAAACATGTTGATAGTGGAGTGTACAATAACATGATATTTGCTCTTGCACACCAAAAGACAAGTGTTAAATTCTTTTTCATAACCTGTGATCACTGATTTTTTACATGAGCAGGAGGTGACTATGTGGTTATCTGAGAGAAATATGATCTTCAATGAAAAAAGAAACAAAGGTCCCTTTTCATTTTGGTAAATATTTTCATCTTGTCATATATCAGAGAAGACTAGAGAGCCAAGCGTTATTGCAGGGCAACAAGAAAAATCTATACTTACTTCTTGCTACAGAGGATGGAGTTAAAAAAGAAAAGGAAAAACAATTTCTAGTTCTTCCTGTGAATCTAGTGAGCATGGCTTAGTGCCTTTGGGATCCTCTCTGGGGAGCTGTTATTAGATAAAGGAAAGACTAGCTTCCTCTCATAATGTCTTTGTGTGTCTGGTGAATGCCAGAGGCAGGCACTTTCAGGTTATGTGAAATTTCTGTGGCAGCCTCAAGATATGATATTCTTCAAGGCTCCTTATTGACTTATCAGGTACCCAGAAACATACCTTGTGTCAAGGAACATCTCTTTATTTTTCTGAAATTCTATATTTAAGTCACTTTTCGGTGGAATCACATAAAATGAGAGGAATTGTAAAGCTATGAGTTTCAAGCTCTAGTTTCGTTGTGTTTGCTGTTTATTATTTGCCTAAGACTTCCAGCCTTTTCAGGACAAGGACAAGGTCTACTAGTCTGTAGATATTGTCATTCGTACTTAAATTCCTCCTGCCTGATTAGCCATTTTATGCTCTGCTTTCTTTTGCATTTGGCTAGGGATTTTGAAATGCATTAATACCTCACATGAAACAAAATATCCTGAGGATTCTCATAGTAATGTTAATATCCGGAGCCAGTGGGGGGAAAATGGTTAACAACTCATCACTATATTCATGTTAAGAAATTTTGACAATTATACATCAAGGTTTTGTGTTTCCACCTCATTTATTCAACTCTTAGGAAATAGCTGTTATTCAGGGCTACTGCTTTTGTTCCTTCCTTCCTAATAAATCTCTTTTTTAAAAACATCTGAGGCAACTTTTTTTCTTATAAGATATTCCTGCTTAAGCAACAAGAACTAGAATAGCCCCTGATCTCAGCACTTCAACTTATTTTAAATCCTTTCCTTTTGGTTTTTTATATTTTTATTGTTTGTTTCTTTGGTTTGGTACTTTTTTTTTCTTTTTTTTTGCCGTACACGGGCCTCTCACTGTTGTGGCCTCTTCCGTTGCGGAGCACAGGCTCCGGACGCGCAGGCTCAGCGGCCATGGCTCACGGGCCCAGCCGCTCCGCGGCACGCGGGATCCTCCCGGACCGGGGCACGAACCCGTGTCCCCTGAATCGGCAGGCGGACTCCCAACCACCGCGCCACCAGGGAAGCCCTGGTTTAGTACTTTATGTGACATTTTATCGGAAAGAGAAAAGTGGGGAATACATGTTTAACTTTTTAGATAAATCACTGCAACAAGAAAACAAAATGAATTTGTTTTCCTCTGAATTTTTGTTCTCCAATAGTAAATTAAACAATCATTTGTGGCTATGGGATTAGGAAAATATAGTTTAGGAAGACTAGGAAGGCAGCCCAAACATATGCTAATTTTTTCTCCTGCCCACCTTTCTCAAAAAGCAAGGTTAAACATGATCTAACTAATGGATCTGGAAGAAGAGTCTAAAGACATTGATGGCTTTGGGTTTTTAAGAGACTCTAAGTTGTCGTTATTAAAAGGTCTAGAAGGTCACCGAGGACTTGTTAGCTTTGAAATAAACCTTTTCCTCTGGAAGATAATAAAAAAAGGTTGGTATTAGAATTATCATCACAATATTAGAATCTAGAAAAGAATGAAGAATATTTACAGACAGTTGAGAAGAAAGTACTAGAAAACTAGAACCTATGCTCAACCGATACATCATTTATATTTATGGGCACGAGTGAGCACAATATAACGTTCAAGAATTCAGATAGTACACATGATTCATGAATCTTCTATGTGATAATTAGTTGAAGATCTGCTCTACTCAAATAAAAATTAAATAAGAAAAAACATTTCAAGGTGGAAAATAATGTGTATGAGAAATAGTGATGATCAGTGAATATATTCAAAATGTTGGTCAATCCCAAATAGTTGATAATATTGTGGCTGTGAACAGTAATATTTTTTAAAATTTATTTTTTATTTATTTTTGGCAGCATTGGGTCTTTGTTGCTGCACACAGGCTTTCTCTAGTTGCGGCCAGCGCGGGCTACTCTTCGTTGTGGAGCGCTGGCTTCTTCTCCCTGAGGTGGCTTCTCTTGTTGTGGAGCACGGGCTGTAGGCGCGGGCTTCAGTAGTTGTGGCACCCAGGCTCAATAGTTGTGGCTCGCGGGCTCTAGAGTGCAGGCTCAGTAGTTGTGGTGCCCGGTCTTAGTTGCTCCACAGCTTGTGCGATCTTCCTGGACCAGGGCTCGAACCCGTGTCCCCTGCATTGGCAGGCGGATTCTTAACCACTGCGCCACCAGGGAAGCCCAGTAATATTTTTAAAGATAAATAAAACTTTAGAAAACTTGATAAATCATACAATATTTTCCTAAGAAAGAAAAAAACAGTAAATTCATAGTACATTTTAAATATGGGATAAAATGTATGTTATCAAAGAAATGAGATCAAATATGTCACTTATGAAAAGGAATGGGTTGATTAATATATTCAATAATACTCTCAATTTTGAATAGATAAATAAAAACAGTAAAACTTGCTGAGAAACATACCTAAAGTGAAATAGCAAAAAGTAATTTAAAATTAAGTGATAGGCAAATAAGTGGTAACAAGTTTTAATTAGATATGATGGCATTTAAAGACCACAACTTGGGCTTCCCTGGTGGCGCAGTGGTTGCGCGTCCGCCTGCCAATGCAGGGGAACCGCGTTCGCGCCCCGGTCTGTGAGGATCCCACATGCCGCGGAGCGGCTGGGCCCGTGAGCCATGGCCGCTGGGCCTGCGCGTCCAGAGCCTGTCCACCGCAACGGAAGAGGCCACAACAGAGGGAGGCCCGCATAACACACACACAAAAAAAAATAATAAAAAAAAAAAAATAAAGACCACAACTTGTAAATCAACTACAAAAAAATTCCCACAACTTAAACAGTAAAAAGATGGATAATTTTAATGATAAATGGTGCAACCCACCAAGATGATCAGTAGGACAAGAAATGTGTAAACCAAAGTACTTTGGGAAGGCACAGAAAAAAAAAATGTTAAATCGACAAACAACTTCCTTAGAAATTGGATTTTAGAAACATTTTTCTGAGAAAATTGACAATCTAATGACCTGGTGTGGATAGGGGGAGGAAGGACATCAAAGATTTTAATTAAAAAAAAAAAGTTCAATCTAATACAGACAAATGCACATACCATGTTTGATTGATCCTACATGTAGTTTAAATCCACAACTGTGTCTATATGTTATTGTGTTATGCCTATGGAACATACACAAGAAGCTGGCTACAAATAAAACTTAATGTATTGCAAATATAGACATGCTAGAGTATATTTCTTTGGATGAAAATGCAATAAAACAACAAAGTATTTCAGGAATTTTTTCAACATTTCCTCAGACTATAAATAAAAAAGGAAGAGTCTAAGTATATTTCACATCATTTAAAATAATCTGATACTTATGTTAGGCTCTCTGAGAATTGTGTACTGAATCTTACAATTTAACATGTATAACATTTTTTTCTCTTTTTCCTGAAGATGCCTAAGCTGTGGTTTACATATATTAGTACTAAATTTCTTTTGACATAATCAAGATTTTTCATTAGATATCATCAGCAAACACTACGTAAAATGGCAAAAATCTAAATAGTCCCTCAATAAAATTAGGAATAAGACAAAGTTACCCATAATAGCTACTAATATTCTGTATTAATTTTAAGGCTTTAAGTCAGAGAAGACAAAGAAATATAAGCGATAATTCAGATGAAGAAGAGACTAATTTATTATTAGTTACAGATGATATACTGGGATCCATAAAGTCTAGAAGAAGTGACTGCAAAGGCCCCGGGGTCCTCAGTGGTACCTCTGGGTTCAGTGGCAAGGTGGCATTGGTGCTGGAGCCAACGGTATGCACATGCTTGGCTGCAGGTGCCTGCATGGTGGCAGGGGTTGGTTGCAGATCCATGCATGGTGACCCTGACTGTGGCCAATGTGCGTACATGAAGAGTTGCTGGTGCCTGGGCTGTCTGCCAGGCATGCACTTGTGTGGCTGTAGGGGCGAGCTGCAGGCTCAAGTACAATAGTGCAGGCTGGTGACAAGAGTCAGAGCCAGCAGCATACAGGTGCACAGCCACTGAGGACCCCCTTTCCCCCCACAGCTCTCACCACCAAGGATCATGCAGTTGTGATGTCATGGGCCCCAACCACTTGAGCCAAGGAGATATCATATCCCCCCGAGACCGAGAGCTGCCACATACCCCTGCACTTGGCACGCCACACCACTACACCCAGGTTCACAGCACACTCCAGTGTGTCCCCATCCACAGGTGAAGTCTTTTCTTACCAAAGTCAGTCCACAAAGTCTGGAAGAAGTGACTGCTTCCTCAAATGTGCAGACACATGCACAAGGCTGCAGAGATCATGAAATCAGGGAACCATGACACCACCAAAGGAACACAATAGAGGTCCAGTAACTGACATCGAAGAAATGGAGTTCTTTGAATTTACCAAATCTTTTTGTTCTGCTTCCTTTTATATCAACAATTGGATCTTTAAGTCATTTCTTTCTCCTCGCAATTTACTACAGGTAGTCAGGAGCCAGTCTACTCCTTCGACATTTTACTTAGAAATTTCCTCAGCTGAATATCCAGTGTTATTGCTCACAAGTTTTACCTTCCACAAAACATTAGGAAACAAACACAATTCAGCCAAGTTCTTTGCCACTTTATAACAAGGATTGCCTTTCCTCCAGTGTCCAATATATGTTTCTCATTTCCATCTGAGACCTCATCAAAATGGCCTTTACTGTCCACATTTCCATCAACATTCTATTCACAAGTACTTTGCTAGTCTCTAAGAAGACTGAGGCTTTCACTTCAGCTCCCCACTTTTCTTTCTGAGGTCTCACCAGAATCACCTGTAAAGGTCTATTCACAGCAGTGTAGGCTTTTTTTCCCTAACACGCACCTCAAAACTCTTTCAGGCTCTGCCTATTACATAGTTCCAAAGTCACTTCCGTATTTTTAGGTCTTTGTTACAGCAGCACCCCTACTTCTAGGTACCAATTTCTGTCCCAGTTTAGGCTGCTATAACAAGATACTATAGACCGAGTGGCTTAAGCAGCAAACATTTATTACTCACAGCTCTGGAGGCTGGGAATTCAAGATCAAAGTGCCAGCATATTTGGTGACCCATGAAAGCCTGCTTCCTGGTTCACAGAAGTCAATCTTCTCACTGTTCTCACGTGACAGAATGGGCCAGGGAGCTCCCTGGCAGTATCTTTTTAAGGGCACTAATCCCATCCATGAGGGCTCCATTCTCAGTACCCAATCATCTCCCAAAGGCCCCACCTCCAAATATCATCACATTGGGAGTTAGGTTTCAATATACGAATTTTGAGGGGACACAAACATTCAGTCTATAGAAGATTAGAATGCAAAAAACAAACAAATAAGAAAAAACAGGAGAGTAAAGTCAATAAAACATATTAGAATTATTTTGCTATTGAAAGATTCAAATTAACTTTGGGTTTGTAAACACCCTCCCATTTTTTCCCACACCATTGATTTTTTATAATGAACAAACCCCCCCAAAAGGATATTTTATGGAAGGAGAAGAATTTCAGATATATTTCATATCATTTGTAATAGTTTGATCCTTATATTAAACTTGCCTTTTGATAATTTTGTAGTGAAACTTACAATTTACCATTTACGACTGTGCTGGGTTTTTTTCTCTTTTTTTCAGAAGATGCTTAAACTGTGGTTGATATGTGTTAGTATGAAATCTCTCTTAAGAAAACCTCGTATTTGACAGAAACACATGCTCCAGAATGTCTCTGAAGAAATATAGTAAGACAAATGAGTTGTTGCCTACCAATTCCCTTTTTCAGTATGAACTTTTACTTTTATTTCCAGTTAGTCAAATGAATCATCCCACTGGGAAAATAAAGACACATAATAATGCTGAAAAGAATCATACGATTTCAGAGATGAAAAGACCTTAGAGACGGTTTAGTCCAAAGTCCTCATTTTGCAGATGAGGAAACTGAGGCCGGCCTAAGGTTGCATGGCTGGTTTAATGGCATTGCCAGAATTAGAAATACCTTTTTCTGGTTCTCATCCAGTGCTCTTTTTATTATTGTGTGCTGTGGCCCACTGCGTGACACCTCTGAAAGAGGGTTCTCATAAAGCATCTATGCATGACTCACAGCATATCTAAACAGAAATACTTTCTCTGCCAAAAACTGCCTGTGAAGGATTCTGCTACTGAGAGCTCCAACTGGGCATGGAGTCCCTAGACAGCATACTGCATAAACTGTAATGAGCTATATAATGTCTCCATTCTCTAGTGACATGGAGCCTTCACAATATAGACTTTTTTTTTTTTTAATGAAGATTTTAAGCAAGCATCTCAGTTGTCTAACCTTCTTTACCACGTCCCATGAGACAGAGCCTATATAGCCTCTCACACTCAGTGATGTTATGTTTTAGGGCAACAGGAGGTATTTCAAGATAGTTGGCCTTGGGCTTCCCTGGTGGCGCAGTGGTTGAGAGTCCGCCTGCTGATGCAGGGGACACGGGTTCGTGCCCCAGTCTGGGAAGATCCCACATGCCGCGGAGCAGCTGGGCCCGTGAGCCATGGCCACTGAGCCTGCGCGTCCGGAGCCTGTGCTCCTCAACGGGAGAGGCCACAACAGTGAGAGGCCCGCATACCGCAAAAAAAAAAGATAGTTGGCCTTGTCTGTGTAGATCCCTTTTTTTTTTTCTTTTTCCTTTTGGAAATCAGCATGATCTCTCTGGCCCTTTCTGTAACTGAACAATTGAGCAAGGCCTCAATGTAAAAGCTATATTCATAGCAATAGTGCAAAATGTCACTGAGATGCCACCCCAGATTTCATTCAATTCCTGTAACAGATATTACACATTCTGTGCTCCAAGAGTTATAACAGGCCTTGTTCCCTAGTGTTATCACTTGTGCTAGATGAACACTATTCTCTTGAATATTACATAAAGCTGGATTCACGGTGAATTTGTAAATTTCTGTGGACAAAAAACAGAGCTATCAAAATAAATGTAATGCTATGATAAATAGAATGTTGGGAGATTAAAATGAGGCCCCTGATTTCTGTCCAATGACCACTTATCTCTGGTTTGGATCACAGACTCTCATATTTAAATCACTTTGACTATGTTGCCTTCCCATCATCCCGAAAAGTCACCATGGCCACGAATCAATGGCAATGAAAACCATTTCATTACATATTGTTCTTTAACATCTATAGGTTACTAGGATGTGTTTTTTGGAACATAATCCATTATCTAGGAACTTTTCAAAAAAGTTTTTAATTCATATTTCACTATTATTGCTTTCTTACCAACAATAACCACATATATTTTCCCCAATGTGGAGTACTAAAACTATCTTGCATTACAAAACACACTCCTGTCCACATTCCCTTGAATAACAGAGAAACAATTTACATCAACTAAATGTCATTTACTTTTAATTTTTTTATTTACCTTAAGTTGAATGCCTAGAATATATCTACACAATTTACAGCTTTATTTCATATGTAATTTATTTTAAAAATACACAGATATTTCCATGCTGAGAGCATGAGCCTATTCTAAAAATTAAACACTTTAATTTTGTTACCCAAAAATTTTTACAGTAATGGAAAACCATAATTATGTTTTAAATCATACTCGCACTGGGGCACTTTATTGGGCAATGTATTTATTTGAATATGTCCTCCCTCCAGTTAATAAACGTCTCTTTTTCTCCACACCTACTAATTTTGAGTAGAATATACAGCTACAACCATCTGCCATTATTACAGCAGTAACATGAGCTCTGGTTGCAACGTCTTGATTCCGATTGAATGCATGGTACATTTGAAGTGTGTGTGCATATGTGTGTTCACTGACTGGTGTTTATAACCAGATTGAGGCATAGTCAGATGGGATCATCTTTAAGCTCTTTCTACTGCTGCTTTAATAGCACTTCATATCTTTCCAAATATTTTTAAATGTTCTATTTGATCAGGCAAATATATGTTGCCTATTTCCCCTGGTAATCAAACTAAAATAAAAAGCAAAAAGTATAAAGGAAACTTAAACAAACAAACAAAACATGAATGTGTGATAAAAGCCTGAGTCAGTTACTAGGGGGTAAATTAACCCAAATGAATTACCCATAACAGTGAGTAAAACTGCTTTCCCAGCCAAAGGAAAGGAGTAGGATTGAACAAGACAAAGCAGTCACTTTAGTTAAAACCAGAATACTTAAATAGAGCAGGTGGCAAAAGGACAAAAAAAAAAATGCGGATAAAAAGATTAGAGAGTAGAGAGAGGAGAAATGCAGGTCACACTCTGATAAAGAAGATATGCCTTGTCAATAGCATCTGACAAAACAGGACTCAAACAGTGGCACGGTATTGGCACTGCAAGTCACTCCTGGTAAAGACGCATCTGGATGGTTAGAGGAGAAGCCTTATCTAAGGCTCAAGGCGTGGAGGGCCTCAGCTATGCCCACCCAGTGTAACAGAACTGACAGCACAGCAGGAAGAACTGTGGGAAAGGGGTAGATCAACTAGAAATTTAAAAAGGAAAATGGAGAGAAAGAAAGGGGGAGGAGAGGAGAGAGAGTGTGCGTGCAAACCAGCTAATGCCTTAGCCATTTCATTCAATGAACACACGCCCAAAGGGAGAACCTGCCCTCAATAATCACCATTTCACTTTATTCTCAATGTTTAAACATTTCTAGTGTTTAAAGATACAAAAGGGGGGCTTCCCTGGTGGCGCAGTGGTTGAGAATCCGCCTGCCGATGCAGGGGACACGGGTTCGTGCCCCGGTCCGGGAAGATCCCACATGCCGCGGAGCGGCTGGGCCCTTGAGCCGTGGCCGCTGAGCCTGCGCGTCCGGAGCCTGTGCTCCGCAACGGGAGAGGCCACAACAGAGGAAGGCCCGCATACCACCAAAAAAAAAAAAAAAAAAAAAAAATATAGGACAAGGTGACGGGTTTTAGAATGCCTGTTTGGAGGAAGAAACTTGGAGTTTAATGGTTAGGATAGACCTCATTGAGAAGGCTATGTCTGAACAGTGAGTTGAAGGAGGGTAAGTGTTAGACCTATGGGAATATTTAGGGGGAGAGATTTTAAAAAGAACATTGGAACATTGAGTGCGAAGTCCCCCAACATCAGGAGGCTCACAGCGTGTGCGAAGAACAAGGAAGGCAGCATGGCTGTTGCTGAAAGAAGAGGGCAGGAATAGGAAACCAATGAGGACCTTTTTAGATCATTGTAACTGGCATTCATTTCAAAAGAAATGAGGAGATAGTGTAAGGTTTGTGTAGAGAAATGAGGTTATCTGATTTTGATTTTAATAAGGTTCCTCTAGTTAGTCTAGTTAGAGTAGGTTGGGGGTGGGCAAGGAGGCAAGGTTGCAAGAGTGGAAGAATGGAGATGAGTTAAAACCATATTAGTTAAATCCGGGTAAGAAATCATAGTAACTTGAACCAAGGTGATAGCAGTAGTTTTAGTGAGTCATGGTTATATTATGGATAAATATTAAAGATGGGGGCCAGCAGTATTTCCTTATAAATTGGCTATTGATTGTAAAATGAAGTTGAACTCTAAGTGGCCTCAAGGACTGGAAAAATAGAGTAGACGTCAGTTAGGAATGAGAATATGGTATAGATTCATCTGTTTACTCAACCTTCCATAGCTTACACTGTTCACTTTCCCCTCAGTGCTATATTATATGTGGAATATTAAGATTGGAGACTTTTCCACTTTACAGGTATTAGGTTTTAGATAAATAGACTAAGTAAAATCTAAGACTCATACATATGCTCTGATTATTTAATAATTTGGAGTGCTGTTATTGACCCAGTCACTTGTGGAAGGATCAGCATTGATGGTGGTTTAAGTATTTGAGAAGTAAATCTGTATTATCTCATCTTTGACTTGAATCAATATTTTTGTAGGTAGAGTTGTCCTAATCAAGAAAAAGAGTTTATGAGGAGATGCTTATTAAAAGAATACTTGAGGATAAGCCAGATAAGCTAAAAAGTCATATATTTTTAACTCCTCAGAGAACTGAAGATAGAAAATTAAATGACCAAATTCCAGAAAAGGAAGGGCCTTTCCCAGAGCAAAAGAATATCATGATTTTTTTCATCCCTAAGGGTACTGCAGCAGAAGGAAACTGTCTGCCTTAGACAAGAATAAGGAGGAACTAGCACAATTTTTAACAAGCTATTAATGGTCACAGGTGGGTTGGAGCAATGAATTAGAATTCCAAAGCATCTCCATCACAAATCAGTTCTGTAGCATTGACCACAGAGGAGCTTCACCAACTGCAAGGCCATGGCCTAACAAAGATTGGGGCAAGGGAGGAGAGCTAAGAAAGCTCACACAAGGCCTACAGGCCTTTCATCCACTGTACTGCTATAACTGGTTGGGGGCAGGGTAGCAAACTGGAGAGAAATTGTCAGAGGCATGGAAAGCTAAAATAGTAAAAAGAATTCCTCAATAATCCACAAATCCCAGATACCCAGCTCAACTACAGATTACATTGGCTCAGGCCAAACAGGCAGAAGAAGGAGCAGGCTTTTCCTGGGAGTGTGTGTGTGTGTGTGTATAAATTTATATATATATATATATATATATATATATATATATAAATATATATATATACACACACACATATATATATATATAAACTGGAGGAGATAAAAGAAATAATTATGGTTTATGTCACAACTCTGCAAAACAAGAATGAATCCTTGGAATCAGAAAATGCAGAGAGGTTCAAAAGCTTTATCAGAAATTTATATTAATGACTGAACTATATCAAAAAATGAACAAAACTAACTAACACACAACAACAACAACAGAAATGACTTCCCTGGTAAACTAACTGTAGTGGGAAAGAATGGCTTAGAGAGAGGAATAATGATGCTGCAAAGCAGACAGAAACAGGAACCATAACCCCGAAGAGTAGAATACCTACCAAAAAATCAAACTAAAACTTAAAGAAAAGAACAAAGAATAATTTGTTTCTTAAAAATCTTCATTGTAATAAAACAAACAATGACTATAACACAACAGAAACAGACTCATAGATACAGAAAACAAACTAGTGGTTGCCACTGGGGAGAGGGAAGTGAGGAGGGACAAAATAGGGGTAGGGAATTAAGAGATACAAACTCCTAGCCATAAAATAAATAAGCTACAAGTGTATATTGTTCAGCACAGAGAATATAGCCAATATTTTATAATGACTTTAAATGGAGTATACTCTGTAAAAATATTGAATCACTATGTTGTACACCTGAAACTAATATAATATTATAAATCAACTATACTTCAATAAAAGGACAAATATAGTGAGGTGGATGGACCTAGAGTCTGTCATAACAGAGTGAAGGAAGTCAGAAAGAGAAAAACAAATACCGTATGCTAACACATATATATGGAATCTAAAAAAAAAAAAAAAAAGTGCTTTGTGACCACCCACAGGGGTGGGATAGGGAGGATGGGAGGGAGACGCAAGAGGGAGGAGATATGGGGATATATGTATATGTATAGCTGATTCACTTTGTTATAAAGCAGAAACTAACACACCATTGTAAAGCAATTATACTCCAATAAAGATGTTGAGAAAATAAAAAAATAAAGGGTACATTTAAAAAAAGAATTTAAGATACATTATTTTACTTAGTAGTTATTAAACTTGACACATTCAGCCCCCCAAAATTAAAAAAATAATAAAACAAAAAGACAATCAAAAAATAAAAAATCTGCATTGTTGCCCCTTATAAGAAAATATATGATATGTGGTCAATAGCACAGGCTGGTCTGCGAAATGCCAGTGACTTCCAAGAACACACAGAGTAGACCAAAATTAACTGAAGTGGATGTTAAATTTGAAATTTTAGAAAGGCAATCCACTTTTGGTGTTTGGCGGAGGCCCAAAGGACCAGGGAATCCTCTGAGTTGCTAGTAAGAGACATTAGCTGAGAGGACTTGTGGATCTAGGATCTACATCCACTGTTGACCAGCTAGCACTTCCACTTCTCCTGCTCTTACTCTGTATGGCAAGAAAGTTCACTCCTGCTTTTGTCTCTGATCGTCAACCTGGACTAGCAGGACTCATAATCTATTACATGCCTTCTGCCCATGGAACAGATGATCCAGTATCCTTAAAAATGAAGTTCAGTGGAACTTTAGCACACTAAAGATGCTTTTGGCAATTTGCATTTTCACTATGTATCTCTTTACTTGAAAGCAAAGCACCTGGCCCAAGCTCTCTTGCTCTACACCATCACAAAGTTGGAGGCCCATAGCAGGAATGAACAACGGGGGAAACTGATGAGAGGAGGTCCTCCTTCCTCCCCCACCACCTTCCTCCAGGAAGTATATGAAGACTGCCCTCCACCTCCGATTACTTTCTACAGGGGGATTTTGCTGGCCAGCCCCATGCCCCACCAGCAGTGGTAAAAGTTTGTCCACTAAGACATTCCCTTGTCAGCCCTGTTCAAACCCAGAATTCACTACCTACGGTCATTTCCTCAAAGGAGTCCCCTATTGGACTGAATTCTTCACGTGAATTTTCTGAAGATCCAGAATCTGAGGAAGAAATGTTTCTATCATTTTGCATCTTCTTTTTTTGCTTTACTGGCTATGAATTAAGTGTTTTTAGATAATAGGTCAATTTGAGGCTTGATAAAATTATAATTCTTAGAATATAATTTCATAGTTAAAAGTGATGTCTTAAATTATTTGAACAAATTATTTCCAATTTAATGGACTCTCTAGATTGGTAAATTTTGTATTCTGATATGATTAAATAGCCAATCATAAGAAAAGCTATAATAGACATTTTACATGAGGAGTTAAACAACTACTATAGATCATTTTGAAACTTCAATAAGCCATATATGTTTCCTAAAAATTTATAAGACAATTGTGAAAGTTTCCTGAACTTTACCTAAATAATTTTTATTCATTTAAAAAAAAAACAAAAAAGATATGGAGCCTCTGGGAAAATACTATTAGGGAAAAACAATTCTTTATTCTTTGAGTGACATGGCAACCTCAAAGAGGGCTATCTGTCTACAGGCCTCCCCCAGTGCATCAAAAAAAGAGGATTAGAGGCCTTGAGGCTCAGATAGGTTTGCATCTCCAGAGATCTCTACTTCCTTTGGAAAAACTGAAGCTGTAGGTCTTGTTTTAGTTGATAGCCATATTTGCATGTTTCCCTCTCTACCTCTAGGAAATTGAGAACAAAGAAGTTTTCAAAAGACAATGCTTTGTGTCCATTCTCTTGCTTCCTGCTTTATTTCTGTTTCCACTCTGAGTAAGACTGCTGTCTCCCACTTCTCTGATCAGTTTCAGTATGCTGATATGCATCATAAGGTGGATGGTGTGGGAGTGATGGCTTACTCCACAAGTGTTAGACTCCTGTTCAGAGGTTGATGCTCTGGTACTCTTAAGACAGTGCTTGTCAAGTGAGAGAGGCAAGAACCAAAGGTCAGAATCTTTGTCGTTTTAGTTCATGGTAATCAGAACCACAGTGTTCTGACACTGGTTTTGTGTCAGAAAAGTAAACGTATCTGGCTACCACAGTCTAGGTAGAACAGCCTTTATCAGATATACAGGCCACATCACACTGGCGCTTGAACTATCCTATGTCTGCCCTTCCAGAATGGATATATCCCCGGGGGAGGGTTTGGGTGGGCAGGGACTGTCTGCAGCCACAAGAGAACAGAGGAGACAGCTGTTTTCAACCAGCGGAATGGAAACTAAAAACACTGGTTTTAGCCCAGCTGGTCAGTAGAACTGTGGTTCCTTCTGAAGGCAGAAGAAATCAGCAAAGGAGTGAAGAAATGTGAACAAAGGGATGAATAGAACACAAAGGAGGCACTAGTGTGAACATTAAGGGGAGATGTTCGATCTTCCAGGAAACTGGAATGCTCTGGCATATGAATTGAATGAAATGTTTGTGTAAAATATTATATTCTTTAAATTCAACGCTTTTCCTAGAAATGTGGATATCTCTCTAAATGCTTTGTATAAACTTAAGACTGTCCACTAATGAAATTGGAATTGGGAAGAATTCGAGGGCAAACTTGGAAATTGAACATGTTTTTTACATCTAAAAGATAAATAAAATATTAAATTAGACATTTAGATATATCTGTTAGAGTTGAATAAACTCTTACCTTTTTATTAAAATCATGGACAGACCAAGTAAAAAATGTCAGAGAGACATTTATCCCCATGATATATTATGGATTAATTTTAATTCAAACCTAGAGGACATGTTGTATATGTTGCCTTGAGGAAGTTACCAAATCTCTCATGGTCTCAGTTTTCTAATATAAAAGATAAAGATAATACCAAAAATTGTTGAGCTTACTTTATAAGACTGTTTTAAGAATCCATGACAGTAATATATTTGAAGCATTTTCAAATTTAAAACACTGTACATTTTTAAGTATAATTTAATTGTAAGCCTTATTGAGTAAACTACTGGGGAAAATATTTATCACTATTAGTAGGCTGTTAAGTTTATTTTTCTTACTAAAAGAGGTTATGAGAATAGTTTGAATATTTTATTTGTCATGATACAAAATATTTTTATAGATTTTGGGGGCATTCATACTCTTTACACAAACTACTCAAAAGAACTATTCGAAAGAGAGCTGTCATCTTTCTGATGAAGCTTTTTATTTTGTACTATCTTTCTAACAGATTTATTATAGCATTTATATGTGTCAGTTAATTTGAAGGAATATTATTTTCTAGATAATTTAGGCCCCAACATCATATTAATAACTAAAATGTATAGATATAAAAAATACCCATTGTTAATTAAGTGTGGATTTTCATTTATAACCTTTTTTTCTCTTATAAAAATATCTATCTAAGGAAAGTTTTAGTTAATGACTAAGCAAAGAAGTGAGGCAATGTAGGTTAAAATCAGATTTTAAAAGCCCTTAAATTTAAGTAAATCTATGATAATCTATTATTATGAGGTCCAGAAAGAACTGCCAAATCAAAAATACCTCCTCAAATAGCAGTGCATAGAATTCAAAATTCTGTCTGCTAGAGAAACCTTGTGTTATTTTCCCTGAAAAGCTCCAGTTAGTGGGAAAATGTTATATAAATTCATTATATTAGTCATTTAGCCATTATTCAATATCTATTATATTCCAGACACAAAGAAGACATAATATAATTTCTGTCATTGAGTTTACAGCATTGGGAAGATACAGACATTCACAGAAAGACTGCAGTAAGATGTAGTTCATCCTCTAATTATAGTCTCAAGAAAAGGATGACCAACATTGCTGCAGAGGTTACAGACCTACTAAAAAAAGTGACATTTGATCAGGATTTTATTCTAGGAAGATGGAATATATGTGCAAAAGCACTGAAGCTTGAAAGTTCATATGAAATGTGTTTGAAAAACGGCAGGTAGTCCACTGTGGCTGAGGCATAAGATGCTTGGTGTGAATAAAATATATGGCAAAGAAATTTATTTAACCAAACAGACAATGAGAAAACAATAAAGGGATCAAAGTGTAGAGTGGTCTGACTGCAGCTGCATTTAAGACATTATTTTGGCAGCAGTTATCTGATTCACTTATCTAATTGGCTGGAAGAGACAATAGACACCATTTAGTTAGGGATATACTGAAAAGCCAGAGGGTAGCTGCTGTGCAAACAGGAACATTACTTGGAGCCTGAATGCTTAGGAAAAGAGAGCTCCAAAAGTTTCAGTGAGAAAATGTTTTCCTTAATCCACAACTTTCCCTCAATGTCATTGTTATGTGCCATTGTGTCACAAAGAATAGTGAACAGACGTTATTCCCCTTTCCTCCAACCCAGATTCACCAATGAACTCCCTGCCCTTCTCCTGAACTTGACTATATGATTACTCTTTGGCATTTGTGAATTTAACATTCCTGGTTTTTCAGTAGAAATTGAAAAACTGTGAAAGTCCGCATCATGTTGTGATTTTTTACACACATTTTAAAGGCTTTAAGATGATACACAAAAAGGAGTCACTAGGGGAATACACGCAGCCAAACCACCGGTTTTTATACTTCAACTTATCTTCTTTAAAAAGTTCCACTAGTCTTTAAAGAAGATGTAATTATTGTGAAGTGGTTAAAAAAACAAGAAAAAGGAATCAATAAGCAAGAAACAAAAGAATTCTGTTATGTAGTAAAATGTGACCCTAAAAAAAAGCCATGTATTAGTGTAAATGATAGAGATGATAAAGGAAAAAAGGTGAGGAAGTTTAAAAACTAAATCCAGATAACTGATGCTTTGAATAAAAGAAGAGTAGAATGTGGGAATTACCAGTGGGTTATATCTATACAAAGCCCATCAAATAATATTCATGGATATTAACAAAGTTTACATAGTTTCAGAAATATGTTACTGCGAAATTAGCAAATTTAGAGAATTTTCAAGGTTTAGGGAATGTAAACGACATTCTGTTTTTTTAATTTAATTTTTATTTTATATTGGAGTACAGTTGATTTACAATGTTGTGTTAGCTTCAGGTGTACAGCAATGTGATTCAGTTATACATAAACATATATCCATTCTTTTTTAGATTCTTTTCCCATATAGGTTATTACAGAATATTGAGTAGAGTTCCCTGTGCTATGCAGTAGGTCCTTGTTCATTATCTATTTTATAAATATATAGTAGCATGTAAATGTTAATCCCAAACTCCTAACTCCTAATTTATCCCACCCGCCCCACCACGTTTCCCCTCTGGTAACCATACGTTTGTTTTTGAATTCTGTGGTCTCTTTCTGTTTTGTAAATAACTTCATTTGTATTTTTTTTTTTTTTTAGATTCCACATATGAGTGACATCATAGGATGTTTCTCTTTCTCTGTCTGACTTACTTCACTTAGTATGATAATGTCTAGGTCCATCCATGTTGATGCAAGTGGCATTATTCCATTCTTTTTTTTTTTAACATCTTTATTGGAGAGTAATTGCTTTACAGTCGTGTGTTAGTTTCTGCTTTATAACAAAGTGAATCAGTTATACATATACATATGTTCCCATATCTCTTCCCTCTTGCGTCTCCCTTCCTCCCACCCTCCCTATCCCACCCCTCTAGGTGGTCACGAAGCACCGAGCTGATCTCCCTGTGCTATGCGGCCGCTTCCCCCTAGCTATCTATTTTACGTTTGGTAGTGTATATATGTCCATGCCACTCTCTCACTTTGTCCCAGCTTACCCTTCCGCCACCCCATATCCTCAAGTCCATTCTCTAGTAGGTCTGCGTCTTTATTCCCAACTTGCCCCTAGGTTCTTCATGACCTTTTTTTTTTT
>NC_041219.1:20480744-20507452 GCF_002837175.3 Physeter macrocephalus | reverse complement strand
TCCACTGTATATTCTTGCCTCCTTTATCAAAGATAAGGTGACCATATGTGCGTGGGTTTATCTCTGGGTTTTCTATCCTGTTCCATTGATCTATATTTCTGTTTTTGTGCCAGTACCATACTGTCTTGATTACTGTAGCTTTGTAGTATAGTCTGAAGTCAGGGAACCTGATTCCTCCAGCTCTGTTTTTCTTTCTCAAGATTGCTTTGGCTATTCGGTGTCTTTTGCGTTTCCATACAAATTGTGGAATTTTTTGTTCTAGTCTTTGAAAAATGCCAGTGGTAGTTTGATAGGGATTGCAATGAATCTGTAGATAGCTTTGGGTAGTAGATTCATTTTCACAATGTTGATTCTTCCAATCCAAGAACATGGTATATCTCTCCATTCATTTGTATCATCTTTAATTTCTTTCATCAGTGTCTTATAATTTTCTGCGTACAGGTCTTTTGTCTCCTTAGGTAGGTTTATTCCTAGATATTTTATTCTTTTTATTGCAGTGGTAAATGGGAGTGTTTTCTTAATTTCACTTTCAGATTTTTCATCATTAGTGTATAGGAATGCTAGAGATTTCTGTGCCTTAATTTTGTATCCTGCTACTTTACCAAATTCATTGCTTAGCTCTAGTAGTTTTCTGGTAGCATCTTTAGACTTCTCTATGTATAGTATCATGTCGTCTGCAAACAGTGACAGCTTTACTTCTTCTTTTCCGATTTGGATTCCTTTTATTTATTTTTCTTCTCTGATTGCTCTGGCTAAAACTTCCAAAACTATGTTGAATAATAGTGGTGAGAGTGGGCAACCTTGTCTTGTTCCTGATCTTAGTGGAAGTGGTTTCAGTTTTTCACCACTGAGGATGATGTTGCCTGTGGCTTTGTCATATATGGCCTTTATTTTGTTGAGGAAAGTTCCCTCTATGTAGTTTTCTTTCTTTGTGACATCTTTGTCTGGTTTTGGTATCAGGGTGATGGTGGCCTCGTAGAATGAATTTTGGAGTGTTCCTCCCTCTGCTATATTCTGGAATAGTCTGAGAAGGATAGGTGTTAGCTCTTCTCTAAATGTTTGATATAATTCGCCTGTGAAGCCATCTGGTCCTGGGCTTTAATTTGTTGGAAGATTTTTAATCACAGTTTCAATTTCAGTGCTTATGATTGGTCTGTTCATATTTTCTATTTCTTCCTGATTCAGTCTCAGAAGGTTGGGCCTTTCTAAGAATTTGTCCATCATTTATTTCTGATCTGATCTTTATGATTTCTTTCCTTCTGCTAACTTTGGGGTTTTTACATTCTTTTTTATGGCTGAGTAATATTCCATTGTATATATGTACCACATCTTCTTTATAGGACATTCTATTTTCTAATAAAATGATATAAATTTAATTAGTTTGATATTAGCTTTGAAGAAAACTACTTCAGTTTAAAAATCAAGGAAATCTGGAAGTTTTTCTCCATCTTAACATGTATTTTCTTTTTTTTTTAACATCTTTATTGGAGTAAAATTGCTTTACAACGGTGTGTTAGTTTCTGCTTTATAACCAAGTGAATCAGCTGTACATATACATATATCCCCATATCTCCTCCCTCTTGCATCTCCCTCCCAACCTCCCTATCCTACCCCTCTAGGTGGTCACAAAGCGCCGAGCTGATCTCCCTGTGCTATGTGACTGCTTCCCAGTAGCTATCTATTTTACATTTGGTAGTGTATATATGTCCATGCCACTCTCTCACTTCGTCACAGCTTACCCTTCCCCCTCCCTGTGTCCTCAAGTCCGTTCTCTACGTCTGCATCTTTATTCCTGTCCTGCCCCTAGGTTCTTCAGAACCTTTTTTTTTTTGACTTACTTCACTCTGTTTGACAGACTCTAGGTCCATCCACCTCACTACAAATAACTCAATTTCATTTCTTTTTATGGCTGAGTAATATTCCATTGTATATATGTGCCACATCTTCTTTATCCATTCATCTGTCGATGGACACTTAGGTTGCTTCCATGTCCCGGCTGTTGTAAACAGAGCTGCAATTAACATTGTGGTACATGACTTTTTTGAATTATGGTTTTCTCAGGGTATGTAACATGTTGTATTTTCTTAGTTAACTTTGAATTTTTATATTATTTTTTAAATAGATTACTCATTTCATATACTGCATACATTTTTGGTTAAAATAATATTTTTAACAAATTGACATCAATTTTAAGAATAGATATAGAATAACAGAGCTAGTGAGTTATTGCCAAAACAAAGGCTTAAATGAGTTCTGAGTTAATTTAAAATTTCCAGAAGTATGCCTGAGAAAATTTTAAAGAAAAAGAAAATATTTGTTGAAACTAGTGACTAGTGATTAGTATAGCAAACCCATTGATAAGCAACAACTAACAACCATTTTGCTTAGTAGGAAATATCTACAAATGGCTACTTTTCTCTAAAAATTATTATCCACTTCACTCCATTTGTCTAGCCTCAGTGAGGATGCCCAGGATTTAGGCAAACAAATTGGAGAAGGAGGAATGAGAAAAGCACTGATATTTAGAGAAGAAAGAATAAAGATATGAAAAGATACATAAATCCCAAGTAATGATCAATGAAAACAAGAGGTCATTCCCCCTCTACCCCCAAACATTTTAAGTTGGCAAAGATTTAAAAAGTTTGAAAGGGTACAGCAGCCAGCTGGAGTGTGAGAAAAGAAATATTCATGTAGTTCTGGTAATATTATATTAGTGAGTGTTAAATGTAGATCCTTTCAGTTCATGGGAATCATGTGTGTTTCTACTACAAAAATTAAATACACAAATCAATGAAACAACTGGGTTTAGATGGTTCTTATACACAGGGGTAGTGTTCTCTTTTCAGTTGTTCTAAGCTATATTATTCTTAGCAACATAATTTATGGTTTGTGTTTTATATTCCTTTGATTCCAATGTATTTACTCATGTAGTTCTCCTTATCAAGATGTCCTTTCATTTCTGTTTATCTAATACCTATGTACAATTACAACTAATATGTTCTCTTGTCACTTAATATTTCACATTTTGTATAATCTCTACACAAATGCTTATTCTCTCAACTAGATGGTCAACTCTTTGAGGCCCAGGAATTAATCTTAAACATTCTAGTATCACCCCATTTCTAACACAGTGCTTTATGTAAATTTATGATCAGTAGCTGTAGTTTGAATAAATCATCACTCTTACCACAAACATTATTATTATATAGAACATGCTAGTAGACATTGATGAAAATTTAAAATATGAACATTTTTTACCAAAAACTGGTTGAATACCTACTGCTTGACGATGGTGTACAAGACTCTGGGGTTACAATTGTGCGCCAAAATAAACAGGGTCCGATTTATGTTCTAAGAGATTAGAAAGATGTTAAATAATTAAACTAGTTAATATATAATTAAAAATTGAGATAACAACTCTGAAGAAAAGAAACAATTTTTTCATATAGTTTTGAATTCTATGTTCTCTAGCAAAGAAAAATACTCATTTGAAACCAGAATTTCTTTTTCTGATTTTACACTAAATACCTTTATCCAGAAGTTATCTTTTCAACCACATGTGGGAATCACACTCTACTTCCTGTGCAACTAGATGTACCTGTGGTCTAGGTATGATACTGACCAAGGTTCTTGGCCTTCCCCAACCAATAGAAATTTACTAGAGGCCAGACAAGAAATTCAGGCAAGGCTTTATTGGGTCCTCTGCTGCAGCAGGGGGGTGAGCAAGAACAAGTAATAGGTTCCCTTGCTCGTTTGCTCCCTCAGGGAGACAAACTGGTTCCTTATATGGGGTGAGGGTAGGGGTGTGTCCAGTGGTCAGGCCAGAGGGGTGGCTTAGGTGTTTTGCTCACCCCTCGGGTGGTGTTGAGTTCAGGGGGCATGAGCAGTACCCTGTTTTTGCTCCCAGCTCTTCAGAAGTGGCAGTTGGGGGTTTTTTGGTTTTTTGGTATCTCTTGTCCAGAATTTGCCCCAACTGCGCATGCACGCAGTTATTTTTAGTCCCATATAGTTTCTTTGTATTTTGTTGCTCAAGGAGAGGTGTGTCCAGGTGCAAGCATTGCAGCACTGCAGCAAAGGGTCCCAGGTCCCAGCCTATCTCAGGTGGACTTAATAAATGGGCACCCAATATCTTTTTGACTGTGAAAGGGGATCCTGGACCCTCTTCCTCTACTTCACTTTTCTGTGGATGAACACTGCCCAGGAAATAGTCAGCACCAGTGTCACAGATGACTCTACTTAGTTGGCCTCTTAGCCTACTTAAATGGCCTCCTTAGTTCAGCTAAGGCAAGCCATGCTCAACCAAGGGGCAAAATATACTACTTTTTCAGTTTGAAGTGTTCAAAGACCATTAATTTGCCTTTTTGTCACTTCATCTACAATGATGGAAATTTTCAAGGTTGAGCTAGTGATTTTCCAACATTGTAGGCACCAAACTTACTTGTAAATATTTAAGTTAAAAAAAGTCACTGTAGCTAATCATCTCATTTACAAGTCAGGTTAAACATGTGGGCAATAACATGTGTAGGCCAAAGTATGTTAGAACGGAAATGACACTTCCTAGTTCCCCAAGGATCTTTCACTTTGCTTGGCTGACTCTGCAACTCCAGAAAAGTGCAGCCAGACTCCAGTAAAAGAACAATTTGCCTCTTCTTACCTTTGCTGCCGTTTGCATTTCACCACTCAATTTACAGAGAAGAAATCTATTACTCAGCAGGTAGTGCTTGCACAAATGAAAGATAAATTTTTCTTCTAGAGAGGACAGATCAGTGAGACTCATAAAATATTAATGATGAAAGCTTTAGGAATTAGGTATATCCCTGACCATAGTTTCTCCTGACAGTGAAGCACAGTCAGTTTAATCCCTTTTTTTTTTTTCTGCAAGAGTCCCATCAAGAATGATATGAAGGGAAAAGAATACATGATTTAAGATTCAGATGATCATAGATTTTTTTGAGAAAGGTAATTTTTCTCTCTTTCATTTTCTCTCATGTTTTGTGTTCCTTATCTGCTGTAAATTTCACTGAGTTATGTAGTGTGGTTGATTTGATTCTTGAAGCTTCTCATGTGCTCATGAAGGAAATTGCTTGAGAATAATACAGAAAGTACACATTTCTTATTATTTAATATAATATAATAATAGCTGACATTTATGTGATTAAACCAATTCATTTATCCAAAAATTAGGGATCTAGTGAATGTGTATTCAAATATACATCATCAAAGAATGGCTCTGTATTCTTCAGAAAGTAATTGTTACAGATATTTTTCACTTGCTGAGATTTATTATCTTGAAAAATCCTTCCATGATCATTAAAAATGTATAATTATTTTTAGGTTTACTATTTCTTTGTAGAATGCTTAGTCAATTACCATCACCCTGAGATTTTTTTCAACATATATTTTCATTTTATACAGAAACAAAGTTTACATTTATAAAATTTAAGGATCATAGAAATTTATCATTCTCTTATTATGGCAACCTGAATAATTATATGTATTTATAAACATATATTTATATAATATAAATTTAAGTATCTATAATGTTAAATGTTTGAATATTTAAAGTTTAGATATTGGAAATTTGCTGAAAATAATAAAATAATTTTACTAACCAATTACTTTTAAAATTCTTTAATATTTTTTATGCTAACATTATTTGTAGCATAATTCACAATGTTTTTACTCATGCTAAAGAACAGATGGATATTAAACTAACCATTGTTCATAGTAATGCCTCAAAAGGAACACACCCAAAAATGAAACTAAATACATCTAAATCATATCTATTAGAATTTAAGACATATTGAAAATGCCATTTAACATGCTAAATATTAATAACTAGAAAAATAAAACATCCTTTTTTATATACTTTATTTCACTATTAAATAAAATAAATTCTTATACTAAAAAAATTTGTTTTTATATCAAAATAATGTTTATTAAAAGGAAGTATATGACTATACAATCAGAGAAATTTATTTTTGCTTAATTACCCTTTAGTTAATTGAATATCTTGTTTCATGCATCTCTTCTCAGGTACACCCCTGATATTTTTCTTCAGTATATATGCACAATTATACAAAATCCAAATGCAATCCTTATAAACCACTAATGGGTTCCTAAGATCCTGTGTTTACAGTGTATGTTGAAGTCTCCAGTTGATGGTATACATACAAGGACAAATCAGCAGATTCCATTTTATTAATCAGACTTTTAGAAAATTCATCAACACACTGTAAAAGAATCAGATCTTTTGTTAAAACCTATCTTGAAGTATGTTTAAGGTCACATCACTAGTAAGTAAAAAGACTTAAGACTTAGGTCCATTATGAAACACCTCGTCTTGAAGGATGTTATTATATTCTCAAACCCAATAGTTTTTCATGGTTGCCTGATCATCTGAACACCACCTCTAGTGTCTGGAATGCCTTTATCAATACATTCTATTCATAAGTTTGAAAACAAACTCCATAGCCCAAATGCCCTGCAGTGGCTAAGTACCAGCTTGCACAGAATTAAACTCATTGTTACTACAGCCTTCTGCATACCAAATTTTTTGGAATCTGTAGCTAGACCCTCTTAAGTCCTACCTCCTTTCTGCCCCACTCTAATAATTGTAGGTGCCACCCTCTCCGTATGAAGGTATAACAAATTAGCTGTAATAATAATAGCTCCATACTGAGAAATGAATTTATTTGAAATGAAAATTCTAAAATGACTCCTACCAGTTTAAAATATCAATCTCCCATTGCAACTGTTCTTGCTATATCTGGAAGCTACAAAAGAAAGAAAAAAACAGAAGAAAATTACAGAAATCCTAGTGAGGGTCTTTTTGACCACAGAAGCTGACCACAACGCATCTAAGTGGAGATGAAAAAAGCTGATGAAGGTGTCCGGAGAGGCCAAGAAATCTGTGCCTCAAGAGCATATGAATTTTCACAGTTAACCATTGTGTAAAACAATAAATCTTTATATAGCATTAAACTTCAGAAAATAACATTATTGGTTCCTCAGAAGTACCTAAATAGCCCAGAGAAGCACTAAATGTTTAAAATATAAATAGTACTTTTAAGCCTAGTGGAGAAAAATAATGCAATATAACAATGCATTTATTCCTCAAACTATCTTTGCTTAAAGAATATGCACATGACTTTAAAGACATTATTAGAGATTTCATGTATTCATTGTGTTATAGCTGCACAGTTTTCTTCTGAATACCATACCTTTGTTAACAAAATCTGGCAGACATTCAATAGCAAACTGTGTTCCAAGCAATGAATTCATAATGTTGTAGCAGGAACAATCTCTTTAATGTTGTAAGACTTTATATATGATGGAAAAATCAATAACTTGGATAAACATGGAACAAACTAGCCCATGCGCTTTTTCGGCGACATCCCATTTGATTGGAAACAGTTTTCCCCTGCCCATTTGGAGTTCACACATGATCACAGCCAAATAGGATTTTGCTTTTGTTCTTCACCTTAAGATCTGGTACATATATAATGGGTAAATACTAAATCATTCTTACCTGTAAAACCCTGAATCAAAGACACAGGATTTTTAAGAAATCCTCTCCTCTCAAAAAGAAAAATAAAAGAGGCAAAATGGTAAATATCAGTCATCCAGAAATCCCAGGAATTATGCCAGGACTCATTTTTCCTACTTTAGCTAGACTCATTATTAGAACATTAAAAAAATTTCGAGACAAAATAGTGAATGATTTCCATTGCATTCATGGCATCCTTCTCCCATCCCCGTTTCTGTTACACCAGACTTTAGTTTGGGGATCCATATAGTTTTGTGGAGACTGACTCCTCTTCTGGCTTCAGGGGTGGGATTTATATAACACAGCTAAGCCAGTGTTATGGGCTGAATTTTGCAAGTCCAGAGTACATCTCAGGATTTTTTGGGGGGGAATATTGTTAAGTAAATATCCCCTCTTTCTACCTGAGAAGAAGGAGGAAGGATGTAGTCCTAAGTGCTGGTTGCATTTATCTTAATATCACAAGGGGAGCCTTAGGATGAAACCAACCTCATAAGGGCAGAATGTTGAAAACATGCCAGGTCTACCTGTAGATTTTTAAGTTGGGTGAGCCAGTTAATTATGTACACTTGAGCCATATGGAATTACTAATTTGATCATTTTTTATCATAAAAAAGACAAGCTCACGTTGATCAACCCACTGTACTGCTTAATCCAGAACTTCTGTTACAAGCTAATAAAACTCTCTAAACTGAAGAGATGGACACATAAAATTCTATGCCTTTGAGAATTTTTAACTTGTTAAACTACTGCCAAAACATAAATGTATAAATTAAAAATAAAATTATAAATTTAATTAAGTTATAAATTAAAGTAAAAAATATTAATTATTCAAGGAGTATATTGATACCAGTAGAGTTTCTAATGAAAGATTTCAAAAGGAATTTTTTGGATATAGAGATACAAAGAAAGTTATAGGAATATGATAATGTTAAAATATATGTGTATATCTTTATATTATATAATATATACATCAAACATTTAATTTGACTACTTTTAATGAATAATTTAACTTAATATAAAGAATTGTTCTGTGCAATATATTATTAAAGCATTATGTTAAAATGTTTATTCTATATTTTCTCTCAATTTAGAAAACTAGTAAATATGAATATAATATGATTGCATGGGAATAACAAATTATCTAGAATAATTTTTTTTTAATTTTAATAAATAATAAACAAGAGGATTGTATTAGTAATATTGGGCTTTCTTTTTTCCAGTGTATCAACATTTTCTGCACAGGACAGATTGTGAACAACTTCTTTCTTAAGGTGAGATTGGGTGTCATTCACAGTAGAAGTTTGAGAGGCTATAAATTTTTTAATATATTATCAAAGATATTCATAAGTCAAATTGTCTTAGGGTAGTTGTGCATGCCTAAATTGAGGGTATTTGCTCATTAGTTTTATATGCATACATTCTATTTGTTCAACAGTACTACTTTTACTGTAAACTCTAGAGGATGTTTATTGGAAATTTCTGAGTTTATCAAAGCATGTAACTTGATATTTTAATATCAAGTTACATGGAAATTTGGAAATTTTATTGATGCTAAAAGAAAAATACAAGCCACAGAACAAAAATAAAATATACTATTACAACTAATACAATTAAGATATCTCTCAGAGCAAATGAGTACACACACACACACACACACACACACACACACACACAGAGGCATGTTAATATTTTTAACTTCCTCCTAAAATACAAGTATATTAGATTATTTTAATTACCATGAGCCATCAGATTTTTTAATCAATGCTATGGGTATTTTTGCTCTATTATTCCAAGAATTAGATATTGTTATTACTGTATTATAAATTAATATTATATTAGATTTACTCACATATTTACCACTATTTTTTCACTGTTCCTTCTTATTAGAACTTCCACCTTATCTATTTATTTGAAGTATATTTTTTAGACTTTCCTTTAGTGAAGATTTCTTAGTTTTTCTTTGTCTGAAAGTATTTGTCTTTTGCTCTTGTCCTTGGAAAATAGTTTATCTGAACTGTGAGTCTACATTGTCAAAGATTTTTCTGACACCATTGAAGATTTTATTCTGTTATTTTCTGGATTCCATTTATTAATGGCAAGTCAACTGTCTGTCTAATTGTTATACCTGCATAGGTAATTTGCTATTTCTCTTTGGCTGCTTTTAAAATCTTCCTTTGTTCTTTGGTGTTCTGAAGCTGGTTATGACGTGTATAATTTTTATGTATCCCACTTTAGACTTGTTGGCCTTCCAGAATCTGAGGATAGATGTCTTTCAGCAATTCTGGAACTCCTTGGTCATTACCTCATTTAGTGTGACTTTTTCCATTTTTCTCTATCTTTTATGTCTCTTAATTTTTTCCAAATCATTTCATATTTTCTTAGTATCACATTCTTTGAGTCTATATCCTATTCACTGATTTGATCTGTATTTGTGATTTATTTTAAATTAATCTCTTTTTATTCTTTTAATTTTATAATTTTTGATACAAAATTCCACTTGTTTTACAAATTTAATAGTCTCTTTTTCTTGTTCTTATTTTCAGTTGAGCCTCTATTTTAATTTTCATGGTTCTAATTGCACTTCCAGTTCCTTCTTGTTCTCACATGTGAAATCTTATTTTCCTTGTGTGTTTTGATTTTGACTATAATCTCACACATGTGGAATGTTATTGATGAAAATTCTTTAAGGCCAGACTGGGAGTTCCATTTTTAAAGTATTTGCTTCTACTAGTCACTCAAGGGCACTATTAATCCAGGACAATTTTTAAACTAAATGCTTTGCTTTTAAACTAAATGCTTTCAAATAGCATGGATGTAAGGACCAACTTGTTAATATGAATTCTTTTTTTTTTTTTTCTCTCTAACCAGCACTAAGGACAAGACTGTATATTGCCTTTCAGACCCTTTTTCCCCATGAGATTTCTTTCTCATTTTATGGAAGAAGTCTTCTACCATACTTTTCCCTTTATCCTCATGAAGCAGTCAAAAGGGAAGCTCAAGCTTTCCGAGGATCTCTAGAAGTTCTCATGTTGTACACTGGCTTTGGTGATACCTCTTAGGATTCCTGCTTTTACTTTGAACTTAGTCTTTGCAGATTTCTTTCATGTCAGATCCAAGATTCTTTAAAAGTATGCACATATATTTGTATACATAATTTTATTCAGTTGCTTTCATTAGGAATTTACACTGGCTATATAGATCCAGTATACTGGCTTGAAGCAGATAATAAAGTGTTTAGCATCTACTAAAAATGCTAATACTTAATTCTTTATATTTCACAGATGGTGTATGCAGTGAGATTTTTCTCTTTTGACTCAACTTAAATAGTTGACCTATGCTAAAACTTCAATTCAAACTAATTTTCTACCTCTACAAGTCTCCAACCTTTTCTTTCATAATTCTGATATGGTTCTGTTACTTCTTTCTTTTCCCGGAAGCAAGGACTTTATCACATTAATATTGCTAAACTACACTATTAAGCCCTGTCAAGAGTGAAAAGGAGTATAGTCTTTGATTCTGCTTTTGAACAAAACAAAAACACATAATTTTGGTTCCTCTTCTAATCTTTTAGACTCCCAAATCACACGGTATTAATTTTATTGCTTTTGAGATTTTTGTAATTACCATTAATGCTTACTATTTAACTAAGAGGGCAATTCATAAAATGCCTATGTAGGCTTTCTAATGAAATTACCCATATGGTAGTTGGAAAAGGTGGCTAAAATTGGAGAGGACACATACACAAGTTTTTTCTTCTCTTTACTCATGTAAAACGTGTATATAAAGCAGCTGTTGTTGTCATTTTCCAGCGTAAACATTTGAAAAATTTCTGTTTACTCCCTTTGGAGGCTGGCACTTTCACACTGGTTTAAATCAGTCAGATTTATTTGTAGAAAATAGTATTAAAATGTCCATGTGCTATGTTTTTTAATATAAAATCCATTATCATTTTTTACTTTAAAATACAACACATGCTATTTTTCTGGAGTTTTTAAGATAATGTGAAAATACCAGTACAAAATCATTCAGTTTATAACAAGCTGTTTTTTGAGGGAGGGAGGAAATTTTCAAACATAAATTTCAATCAATCAGTACCGAGTTCATTTTCATAAGCTGTTTTATTTTTTAAATTTTATTTTTAAATGGTGTCTAGTAGCAATTAAAATTCACAGTAATTTGTTTTGTCCCAAATATTTGTAGTGTATGTAGTTCACTTTTCCTTTCAATGCATTGAGGGGTAGGGCTCTTTAATTACATTTTCTACTTCCTGCATTTTCACTACTCAACTACCTACAGCTAAATCAAAGAGTTAATAGCAAAATACTAAGCAAAAGAAGCTATTTTATTCAAATACAGCTGAATTATCCAGCTTCATATGAGATATTGTAGTGAGCTGTTTTGCATTGCAGTATGCAGTATTAGCCCGCAGAAAATTTTAACTTTTTATCATCCTTTCATCACAGCAGATATGTGATCCCATATTACCTATCTGTCATTTTTTATAAATATGGACTTCTCAGGAATTGAGTAGTCATCTCTCACTTTTTATTTCATTTCTTTACATAATGTTAGAGCAGTGAAGCATATCCAGTTCAAAATCCTTAGTTTTGATCTTCGTAGAATAAAATTTATGAGCAACTTAACCTCCCCAAGTGCATCATTATTACAACTCCACTGGGATTCTTTAACCTTCAACCCCAAGCTAAATTTGGCAAAACCTTGAATGGGTGCTCTCTTAGTTAAAATTCTCAGCTTCTGTATTTCTATGTTCCATGGAAATTATTGCTTTGTATAAAATCAGCAAGCAAATATTTGCTTACAAATTAGATAGTCTGATATTGATCTGCATGTGTTTTAGAAAGGGAATAAGTCCCATTTTTAAAATATAAAATGATAAGACTGAAAATGACTTAATATTACTCTAGAAATGAAAGTACATATATCCACAGTCTATGGATTGTAAGGCTTTAGAATTGCACGGTGTGCCAGGGAAATTATGACATGAGGGACAAAGCATAGTGAATTTTACTTGAGGAACAAACTGCTATTCTCATAATGTAGAAATGCTAAATAAATAAGAAATGTGTAGCGGTTCTCAGATTTTTTGTTCTCAGGATCCTTTCTTAAAAATTATTGAGGACTCCAAAGAGGTTTGTTTACGTGCATTTTACATTGATATTTACTGTATTAGAAACTAAAATATAAAATTTAAGATATTTATCATTTCCTTTAACATTAACAATAAACCTATTACTTATAAATAATGTATTTTTATGAAAAATAGCTGCATTTTCTAAGCAAAGCAAAATTTAGTGAGAAGGGTAACATTGGTTTTCATTTTTGCTAATCTCTTTAATATGTGGCTCAGTAGGAGACTGTTGGGTTCTCATTTCTGCTACTGTATTCACTGTTTTGATATAAAACATTATGAAGACTTTGGAAAACTCCACTGTAGACTCTTGACAGAATGAGAATTAAAAGACAAATAAAGTCTTAATATAATTATCAAAGTAGTTTTGACCTTGCAGCTCCACAGAAAAAGGTGGTGAAGATCCCAGGTAACCCTAGATGACACTTTGAAAATTACTGACTCAGTGGCTTCAAATAGCAATGTACTTTCCCTCTGAGTCTACAGGTCACCTAGACAATTCTGCCAGTCTGGGCTGGCCTTGACTGAGCTCCCTTGGCTTACTCAGGTGTTGCACTCAGCTACTGGGTTGTCTGGAAGCTGGCTGCTCTAGGATGGCCTTGGCTGAGATGATGGCCTTTGTACCTCTAGCAAGCTAGCCCGGCCTATTCCCATGGCAATGAGTGTTCCAGGAGGGAGAGTTGAAGCATGAAAGGCCTTTTGAGTTCTAGGCTTAGAATTGCACACTATTAATTCTACAGCATTCTTTTGGCCGAATGTATAGAAAAGTCAACCTACATTCATGTGTGGAAAACAGGCTCTACCTCTCGATGAGAGAAGTTATAGTCATATTGAAAAGGGGGTACATACAAGGAAGAATTTGGGGCATTTTGTCAATTAACCATAGCATCCTAGATCCGCCCCCCCCACAAAAAAAAAGGTAAAAGTAATTCTTTGCCTCATTTTCAATAGATTTGACTCTGTTGTATGTGCTGTAGGAATCTGTTAGGACATATTTAGAAGTAATAGTGCTATCATTTAAAATTCATTAGTTTGGGCCCTACACTGTAAATGCTTACCTGTAACCAGGGCTTCAGATATAACCAGGTCCTGACACAAGGACTCACACTAAAAAGAATACATAAGACATTGAAATGGATGGCAACTTTGCCAATTTTAAAATTTACAATAAGAAATATATATATTATTTGAGTTGGACATATGTGTATGCATAATCAGCAAAATCTTATTATAGTCAAATAATACTATATATCATCAAAATTCAGTTTCACAGAGACCAGAAATAGCCAAAAAATATAATTTGAACACACTTTCTCCTTATAAGGAGACAAATACAATAAAGACCACAATGTTTTTCTCTGATTATCCAAATACGAAATATGAGGTCAGATGAGTGAGGATCTAGTGAAATCAAGCTAAGAGAGTCACGTCTAATGACAAGATTTTTTGTTTTCTGTTTTTTCCTTTTCTAACAGGGTGGAAAATGCTTAAAGTGTGTATATTGCATCTCTCTCCACCTCAAGGATAACCATACCATTAGGAACAAAAATATCAAAACCTTTTACAGCTTGGTTCACTTTCCTCTGGATCAGATGTTACATACTCAACTGTCTAGAATCATATATGTAATATAAATGAGTAATGCACTTCAGTAGTAAAATATTAAGAAATTGGAAGTGGGGAGATTGTATGAAACTGGAAAACGCCTTCGCCATCTAAATGGGATTAGCTAATACTTAGGTCCAGCCAGTTGTTGCAGTGTGGGAATGAAAGCCCATTATTACTATACACTCTAATTTTAAAAGAAATCTAGATATATATTTGAAATTCTTCCTTTTTCACACATTGCATCGACCAAGCCAATTCTGTTAGAACCTAGACTCTCCCTCACCTGGCTATTTTTTGTGAAACCTACATCATTGAAACGTTGCAGATGTTGTCATGAAATTCCTGGTTTTTAGGCCTTGTTCCAATTGATATATTGCTTTGTTTTTGATGTTCATTCATATTGATATTTATGTATGAATGTTTATATCACACATACTCATAATCTAGTCTTGCTCTGTCTTTTAAAATTTATTAAATTTTTGCTCTCATGCATTAAAGTGCATGAGAGCAAAATTAAATTTGTTTAGCATGCTAAACAAATTTAACTCAAATAAATAAAACTGTAAAAGGCGAGCAAAACCAGAGAGAATGGGAGAGGAACAGAAATAAACAGACATAACAATTTATATAAATTTGCATTAGGCAGTTTTACCTACCATTTCACTTGGTATACCCCACTGTGCCTTTGTCTTATTGATAAGTTACATCAGTCACTTGGACTCTCTAGCATTTATTTATTTATTTTTTTCTGCTGCATAAATTAGTGGTTGGACTAATGATCTTTGCATTCCTTTTTAGATTGATATCCTATGATTATCAGTTTGACTTTTAAGTCATTTAACAAATATTTTAATATAAAATAAAATTTACTCAGTGGCTTTGAGCCACTGAGTAAATTATAAACATTCTCTTCCAGATTATGATATAACTAATATTCTCTCAGAAAGCAATGCATAAATATGTATTACAGCTAATCAGTTTTTAGTCTTGCCTCTTTAACCTTCTTTAAAAAACTCAATGCTTTGTGCATAATAGATTTCTCAACAGGTGTTTGTCACTCATTGATACAGGTGGGTGAACTTTTCCATTTCATGTGCTTTTCCTTACGGACTACCAGGTACAGGTAGTGACACTCACTAATATTAAGACACATTACAAGCTTCATCTCATAAATGCATAGTGAGGATCTCTAGCATAGACTATATTCTTTTTTATTCCGCAATCATACTGATTTCAACTTCAGTATCAATCAATAGAAACAGTGTCTTAGCCTGTTCAAGCTGCTATAACAAAATATCACAGCCTGGATAGCTTATCAACAACAGACATTTATTTCTCACAGTTCTGGAGGCTAAAGTCTGAGATCAGAGTGCCAGCATGAGTGCGGGACCTTTTTAGAGCTGCAGACTTCTGGTCTGGTCGTATCCTCACATGGCAGATGGAACAAGCTAGTTCTCAGGGGCCTTATTTATAAGGGCTCTTATCCCATTCATAAGGGTTCCACTCTCATCACCTAATCACCTCCCAAAGGTCCCACCTTTTGCCCCACCTAATACCATCACCTTGGGCATTAGGTTTTTCAGCCTATGAACCTGAAGAGGGACACAAACATTAGACTATATATAGCTCACAAATTTCCTACAGACTACTTGCAAGCAGTTTTTATTTTCACCAGTTAGCATGGCATTTCAAAATGTACAAAACTAAGTATGGATTTTTATTTTGTAATTTAATTGCTATGTGAATGCAAGAAAGTTATTTAATCTCTGAGCCTCCTTTGCCTTTTCTATAAAACAGTGCATGACTTAACATATATGACCATTTCTTTCTTTCCTTCCTTTACAAGTCATTGTCATGAAAAATGATATTTCCAATGCAGGGAAAAAAAAAAAAAACACTTGGATTTCCAAAGTGCTCCTTTTAATAGGATTATAGGCACAACAAATGTCTGTCCAAGTCAATTGCTACTTGTAATTAAGAAATTTGATTATTAAGTGGTTTTCTCTAAGCTGTCCATCCAAATACAGTTATATGCAATTAAAATTAAACCTTAGGGCTTCCCTGGTGGCGCAGTGGTTGAGAGTCCACCTGCCGGTGCGGGGGATACGGGTTTGTGCCCCGGTCCGGGAGGATCCCGCATGCCGCGGAGCGGCTGGGCCCGTGAGCCATGGCCGCTGAGCCTGCGCGTCCGGAGCCTGTGCTCCGCAACGGGAGAGGCCACAACAGTGAGAGGCCCGCGTACCGCAAAAAAAAAAAAAAAAAAATTAAACCTTAGACACGTTCTATTCTGTAACCGTTACACTTTCACAGTTCTTTTTAATGTTGCACACATTCATCAATGAATAAAAGGAAAACTCTGAGCCAGGATCTAATTGTAATATAGCTATCTTGTAAAGTTTCTTATTAGGTGTAAATATAAAGTGTAATCACTAATATCATGGGCAGTGGTTTTAAATTAGGTAAGTGGCCCCCTTCTCTCTGAAGAAAATGAATATAAGAAAACAATAAATTAATTTCTAATCTCCAAGAAATATTTCAGCAAGTTCTCCCCTCCCCCCTTTTTGGGGGATCCAGCCTCCTGACACTTTGCAAATCAGGAAACGATAACTGCCACAAGAAGCAGAAGGGAAATTTGGGGTTATCACACTGGGAGAAGACTCTACTAGTTTTTACCAGGCCGTACCTCTGCCCAAGGAGTTGAAAAGCAGTTTGTATGTATTTAAATAAACTATTTACAAAGTATACTAAAATCAGCACTGGATCAGCAATGTTTCCATTATACCTTTTCTCATGTGTGATAGCAGATCCAGTCCCGCCCTCCAATTGGCTGTGCATTGCCTTTCTTTCCCATGACTCACCCTAATATTCAACTCTACCTTTTCTGACCTGACACTGACATTTACATTTGCCTTAAACTATGACAAGGCTTGATAGGGCTGGAGACCTTTTCTAACCTGAGTCATTCTATTTAATTCATTGTTTGATTCTAATGCTGAATAGATAAAACTGCGTGGGACTATTGAAGTAAAAGGTGTAGAAAGCTTATGTAAGCACAGAATCCATCACCTCTTTATTACTAGCAGTAAAGAATAATAAAAACAACCTCCACAAATTTGGCCTAAGAAAGTATAGTATACTTTTTTTTTTTTTTTTTGTGGTACGCGGGCCTCTCACTGCCGTGGCCCCTCCCTCTGCGGAGCACAGGCTCCAGACGCGCAGGCCCAGCGGCCACGGCCCACGGGCCCAGCCGCTCCGCGGCACATGGGAATCCTCCCAGACCGGGGCGCGAACCCGGTTCCCCTGCATCGGCAGGCGGACGCGCAACCACCGCGCCACCAGGGAAGCCCGGCTTAAGAAAGTATAGTATACTTTTATTACATGTGATTATATCTCAGTCAGCAATAAATTCAACGTTTATTTATTTACAGTCTGCTTGGTGACTGGCAGATGGTTAGATTTGGAAATTTAAACAGATATAATTGCTACAAATTTTGAAATAGAAATGTGAACTAAATGGGAGCAGTTTATTCAACTGATGATGTTGGGATACAGAATTGATCTGGTAGACTTTTTGGGAGGTGCGTACCAAGCTCTTGTTGCTTTGTTATCTCCTGTAGTCAAAGAAATAACCCTTGAAGTCAGGTGTTAATGTGCCAGTTTTAAAATGAAGAACCTGAGGATTAAGGCCTTGCCTAAAATCACACAATCAGTAAGTAGGAAATCTAGGATGCAAATTCCGATGTATCTAGCTGCCATGTTATCTCTTTCAAGCAAATGAGGATTATATATGAAGCTGAGTTTTAAGGGTGAATTGGAGTTAATTAAGCAGACAAGGAGAAAGTAATTCGAGGCACAGAAAACCATGGAAACAAACACACACATGATAAGGTAAATGGCATAATTTAGGAGGTGAGTAGGCCCTCGTAGCTATAATATTAATTGTTAGAAAGCAATCCCTGAAAAATAGACTAGACCTGCAGGCTGAAGTCAAGTTACAATGCACCTAACATGGAATGACAAGGACGTATAAATCATTGAAAGGTTTTAAATAAGAAATCAGAATTGTAATGAATCTTTAGAGAGATAATGCTAATAACATGGTAGATGAACTGTAGAAATGAGTAGATTTGGGTAAGTCTTTTAGATTCCTGGACCCAACTCCAAAGTTTGTGTTGGGGGGAAGGGTAGGCTAGGGGTGTGCTTTCCACACAATATCAAGCAATTCACAGATACCAGCAGAGTGTCAAGAATTCAACTCAATTCTGACACTGTCTTCTGGGAGATAGCATCAGATCCCACAGGTTAAGGGCTCAGTCCTACAAGACTGCCCCGCCACCCCCTCTTCCCCCCCGCCCACTTCAGATGCCAGTCGCAAGCCCAGGTTGTTACCTGTGCTTCTAACCTATTGGCTATAAATCAGAGGTTCCCAAGACCCCTTCCCATGATTGATTAATCTGCTAAAGTGGCTCACAGTACTCAGAAAAACATCATACTTAGTAGGTAAGTTTATTAAAAAGGGATATAACTCAGGAACAGCCAGATGGAAGAGATACATAGAGCAAGGTATGAGGAAAGGACACAGAGTTTCCATGCCCTCTCCAGGTGTGCTGTTCTCCCAGCATGTTCACCAGCCTGGAAGCTCTCTGAATGCCATCCTTTTGGGTTATTATGAAGGCTTCATTACAAAGGCTTGATTGATTAAATCATTGGCCATTGGCAACTGATTCAACCTCCAGCCCCTCTCATCTCCCAGGAGGTCTGGGGGTAGGACTGAAATTTCCAACTTTCTAATCACATGGCTGGTTCTTCTGGCAACCAGGCCCCATCCTTAGTGCATTCCCAAGTCACCTTATTAACATAAATAAGAGATACCTTTAAGCTTTCATCACTTAGGAAACGCCAAATGTTTTGGGAGCTTTGAGCCTGGAACTGTGAACAAAGACCAAATATATATTTCTTTTAAATCATAATATTGTAGTAGGGCAACTGAGTAAAACCCTGTAGCTACCAACATGGGCCTCTGAGTCCAACCAACCTTGTTGTGCCAATCTATTCTAATTTTGAGGATTAAATATAAAATTTTTACAAAGCACCATCCCTGTGCCTGGCAGATAGTGATCCTCCAAAAATATTAGTTGTTGTTATGTTATTTTGGAATTAGGACTTAATTTGATCATTTAACAAACATTTGAGGGCTTGCTATGTGCCAGGAACTCTTCTAGAACTAGGGATACTGTAGTGAATAACACAGTTAAAGTCCTTGCTCTCAAGGGACTTACATTCTAGCGGGGGCAGGAGAGTCAGGAAAAAAATGGTAAAAAAGATTAGCAAAAAATATCAGAGACATTTCTGAGATAGAATTGACAGACTTGATTACTTACTACATGTGGGATGGTGTGTGTCATAAGTGAGGGCAACAGAGGAAGAGTTAGGAATGATGCTGAGATTTTTTTTCCCCCCGCAGCAGTGCAGAGGCATTGTGTTTTCATTAGCCAAAATAAGACAGCAGGCCCAAGAACACACGTAAGGAGAGTTGGGGAGAAGGGCAGAAAATGGATTTGATTTAGAACACGTAGAGTTACAAATGTCTGTATATCCAGGTAGAGATGGTAGGCTCTGGAAATTGGCTTCTATAGAATGGTATGCTGCAGTAGGATAGAAAAAAATCTGTCTTGGTTATGCAACTATCTGTCTCCAACCCCCAGCAGAATGCTGACACCTACTGAACATATGCATGACAATTTTGTTGTAGAAAATAATATGTATTTTGAAGAAAATACTATCTGTAACTCCATGACTAACTCACAGTAAGATTATGACAAGGAAATCCCCTTCTGCTTCCCATCTTTACTGTTATTTGACTGTATCACCTCTCAGATGCAAGTAGCAAACCTTGAGTGGTTTGGCTAACTTGTATTTACAGGTTCCCTTGGGTAGGAGCAGTGTTCTTCCTTTCTAGCTCTGCTAAACAGAGGTACTTATTAAGCCGAATGTAATTTGATAGTCAATTAGAATTTAAAAGACTCTTTATTAAGGGTCTCTAAGCTTTTTGAGGGGAAATATTATATTCATATTCGCATCTTCATGGTTTATCCATGTGACAAATTAATACATGAAAAATTTAAAAAGAATGTGATGTAACACACAAGGGAATGGATACACAAAACACAGATCATTGTAATTCTTCACCTAACCTTATCAAATAAAAATACCCCGTGGACTGAAGAGCGATCTCCCATGCTCACATGTTGTTGGACTTAATAAAAGACAAAGTTACTGAAATTGGGGGAGAGGGAGTCTGAGAACAGTGGACTGTAACAAGAAAGGTGACAGAGGAAATATCTTTATGTTTCTAAGACTTCAAAGTGAAATTTTAAACTGGTTTTCAATTTTTTAGGTATATTTCCTTTGGGTCACTTATTTATGTGGCATTTCTTTCCCTGCTGACTGGTGAGTGTTTCAGGTTTCATTTAGTAGGTACCACTGGAAAGAAGACCATTACCTAGAAGCCTGTAAATATGAATACTATATTAAATCATCTTTCTTTTTTCAAAAAAAAATACTCAACTATATGATTCCTAAGATCACTTTCTAGAAATATACTTCTGATATTAAAATGTGACTATATTGCAAATAAGTGAGTATATTGTAAAAGAGGTCTTATATTTAGAGAGATTTTATATGTATAACAATGAACATTTTCAAATTAAATTACAAAAAAAGCAGTGATTTTAAAGAAATACCATACAGCAGAGTCTACGTCATAAAAAAAATCTATGGATATAGAACAAAATAATATAGTGAAGGTTTGGATTGTTCAAACTGGTTTTATAATGTTTTAAAATTCTCTGAAAATTAAAAAAAAATCAATTTGTACTGGAACTTTGATTTTTTTTTAATCCAATTGATCTGTTCCCTTGTGTATTTACAAACTTACTCTAGAGACATCTAGTTATTCCAATAAAAACAGAGATAATATTCAAGAACTAATAGACCTTATTTTCCCATTTACATAATTTGATTTCAAAAGGCATATCCTTATGTAAAATAGTTGCTCCATTACTAATCCAGTGTCAAGATTCCATTTAGAGTAATTTCCCTGTGTCTCTACATTTAGGGACTAATTTATTAAATCTATTTTCTGATTTTAACTCATTTGTCCTTTTCTAAATTAATCTTCGATCTCAAAAATGTACAAAATAAAACTTTTATTATATGGTATTCTATGCTGAAATAACCAGAAAACTCTTCTCATCCCAAGTTCAAAGTAGAAAGAATGCATGTGGTTATGACTGTGGGCTCTCAAATAAACTTCCTCTGAGCTGAGTCCTTCCTACCTTTATCACTTCTAGGTGATATATCTTTAAGAAAGTCAGTTAGTCTCAATAACCTTGTTTCCACATGTGTAAAATGACAAAATAATGGTGCCTATCTTACAAGTTTATTGTGAAGATTAGATGAATTATAGCACATAAAATTCTTAACACAGAGCCTGGCCCTTACTAAAAGCTCAATGTGCTGGTTATATATAAATCTGGATATTATCTGCCTCTACTGTTTATATCACTGTCTATTAAAAAGCATCAGGCATTTTACTACTTCTTTCAGTTTTTCAAAGGTCTTTTGTAAGTGCCAATCATATGACTATCACTATGTTAAATGCTACAGACAATAATTAGAAAATTGAAAATATAGTGTTTGGTACACCAGTGTGAATGATCAAAGGTATAATAATAGTAAAAGTTCACAATAATTACATGTTAAGTGAAAATATAGATAAATTTGCAATAAGAAATCTTTGGTCATTTTTTAGCTATAATTGGATTTTTCCTTCTTATTTCCTTCACCACAGCTTTTGTTTTAATGCAGTGATCTTAACTCCCAACCCCCAGAATCTCCCAGCAGGATCAAACTCCCACCCACACTTTTGCATACAAAATAGCAAAAAGAACAGTAAAATAGTGTCTTATAGTTAGGAACATACTCCTTGGAGTTCTACTAAGAGTTTCTCAAATTTTAATTAGAAATGTTTTTATCTGCATTCTCAAATGGTAAATTCATCAATTAATAATCCATCAAAAATGTCGGGGAATGTTTCTGAGGTATGCATTTTTCTAAATACTAAAGTAAATATAAAGACAGTTTCCTTGACTTGAAGGAACCCACAGTTTGTTAGAAAAAAAATATCATGTAAAGAAATCCTTGCAATGAAGTGTTAAAGGTGATATGATGGGTAAGTTACATCAGTTGCACAGATGACCCAAAGATAGTACTGACTACTTCTACCTAAAGGAGGGAAAAATTAGGTAATGTTTCATAGGGGGAGCGTCACTTGAGCTGCTGAGGTGGGGAGTGGGGAATATTTGAATAGACGTAGCACACGATGTTAAGATGGAATGCTGTCAACTACTAGGGCCAGAGAAGGTGACAGGAACTTTCAATGACATGCAAAAGAATTTGAACTCTGTGCCATCAGCAAATGGAATAATGGAATGTCTCATGCTTGGGAGTGACCTGGCCAAATTTGTTTTAAGAAAGACTATAAAAAGGAGTGTGGAAAAGGGCTATGAAAATTGCAAGATGTTCTTTAGAGATGACTGTTGATGGAACAGTTTTAACAGCATGTGTTTAATGCTTTCTGGACTAGATACACTAGCTTTCGAAGGCTGGAAAATTTAAATATCTTGGGTCAATGGATAATGTATAAAATCAAATATTATATTGATTTTAAGCCATTAGTATCTACAATATTTTATATTGATGAGTTATTACTGCACATGTATATTTTTCTAGGAAAAATGAATAAGTGCATTAAAGACTAAACTATTATTTCAAAGATAAGCTTAGCAAAGTGAGGTGAATGTTAGAATTAGTCAAACCTCTGAAAAATTATAGTAAAAACTATAGTGATGATTGGGGCATTGAAAGATCCTGAACTGTTTTATGAATTATGAAATATTGTTATGTTTAACATAGTTTCAGTGTTACATGTATTCACATAAATTCCAAATTTTTCACTAATAGTTGAAATGGTTAATTTTTCATTAACCATTTTAATTTTAATTAAATATTTTAATATGATACCAGAATTCTTTTTCTTTTAATTTAAGTTTTCTTTCAATTTGACTTAGCTATAATTGACATACATCACTATATAAGTTTAAGGTGTACAACATAATGGTTTGACTTACATATACTGTGAAATGACTACAGCTATTAGTTTAATTAGAATCATCATATTATATATATACAATAAAAAGAAAACAAAATAAGAAAATTTTTTTCCTTGTTTTGAGAACTTTTAGGATTACTCTTAACAGCTTTCCTGTATATCATACAGCAGTGTTAACTATAGTTATCATGCTGTACATTACTTCCCTAGTACTTATTACTCTTGTAAGTGGAAGTTTGTACCTTTTAACCACCTTTATCCTATTCTCCATCTCCCCACCCCCTGCCTCCGGTAACCATAAATCTGATCCCTTTTTCTATGAGCTTGTGCTTTTCGTCTTGTTTTGGATTTTATTTGTTTGTGTTTTTGTGGGTTTTTGGGGGTTTTTTTTGCGGTACGCAGGCCCCTCACTGCTGTGTCCTCTCCCGTTGAGGAGCACAGGCTCCGGACGCGCAGGCTCAGGCCATGGCTCACGGGCGCAGACGCTCCGCGGCATGTGGGATCTTCCCGAACCAGGGCACGAACCCGCGTCCCCTGCATCGGCAGGCGGACTCTCAATCACTGCGCCACCAGGGAAGCCCTGTTTGTGTTTTTAGATACAGTATTTATCTTTCTCTTTTTGATTCATTTTACTTAGCATAGTGCCTTAAATACCCATTCATGTTGTCGCAAATGACCAAAGTTCCTCATATTTTATGACTGAATAACATTCCCTTATATATGTATTCCACAACTTCTTTATCCATTCATCTGCTGATGGACACTAAAGTTGCTTCCATTGGACCAGAATTCTTTTTTATTTTTGTATATTAATATCAATGTTTATTTGTACCTAAGAATCTTTCTCTTCTTATTACCATTTTAAAATTACTTTATACACATTATTGAAACTCCCAATCCATCCCTCCCTTACTCCCCTCCCCCTTAAAACCACAAGTCTTTTCTCTACGTCTGTGAGTCTATTTCTGTTTCGTAGATGAGTTCATTTGTACCATATTTTAGATTCCACATATAAGTGATATCATATGGTGTTTGTCTTTCTCCTTCTGACTTCCTTCACTTAGTATGATAGTCTCTAGTTCCTTCCATGTTGTTACAAATGGCATTATTTCATTTTTTTGTCTGTTTAGTATTCCATTATATATTATATATATATCATATGTTATATATATATATACATATATATCACATCTTTTCCATTAAAAAAAAAAACTAAAAATAGAATTACCATATGATCCAGCAATTCCACTCCTGGGCATATATCTGGACAAAACTATAATTCAGAAAGACACATGCACCCCTATGTTCATAGCAGCACAATTTACAATAGCCAAGACATGGACCAGAATTCTTAACCAGATAGAAAACAGTTAAAATGTGTAGTCTGGGGCTTCCCTGGTGACGCAGTGGTTAAGAATCTGCCTGCCAATGCAGGGGACATGGGTTTGAGCCTGGTCCGGGAAGATCCCACATGCCGCGGAGCAACTAAGCCCGTGCACCACAACTACTGAGCCTGCGCTCTAAAGCCCGCGAGCCACAACTACTGAATCCTGCGTGCCTAGAGCCCATGCTCCACAACAAGAGAAGCCACCGCAATGAGAAGGCTGCGCACCACAATGAAGAGTAGCCCCTGCTCACCGCAACTAGAGAAAGCCCACGCACAGCAACAGAGACTCAACGCAGCCAAAAATAAATAAATAAATAAATTTATGTTTAAAATGTGTAGTCTGTAATGACATATATTCTCAGTTAATGCTTTTCATCATATGAATTTCATGGAAAACCTATACACTATAAAATTTGACTTAAGTAATTAATTAAATATTAAATATCAGAATAACCAATGAGGAACAAATGAAAAACTAGGGATTTTCAACGTAAAAATGTAATAAAAAGAAAATTTTTGGAAAATACAAACATTTCCAATGATCTTTAATGCTTCTTGCTAGGATATTTTAACTTAGTCATTGGCCATTGTTTTTGAGGATACAAGGAAGACAGAAAAAGTCTTCTTTTAATACTTAGCTATCAAAGGGACCATAAGCCAGAAAAATACCCATGAAAATGCTTCTGCGGGGTTTCTTTGCAGCCCTTTTTACCTTCTGGTGTGATGTTATATGGTCAGTTTGTTTGTGAGGTGTAGCGTCAAAGTTAAAAATTCTCTTTTTCCTGAAGGTTTCCTACCAATGTTTCATTACGTCTCTATTTTGTTGCTATTTTTCTTTTAAGAATGTGAACAAATTTTTTCATAATATACTGAGAGCAGGTTAATAATTTTAGAAACCAAATCCAATGCAGATTGAAGTAGGCACATTTTCTGTGGAAATCACTGTCTACTTAGCAAATGGTACTATACACAAATGCATTGTTGTTGCTACCTTAATTAAAAAGGACCCCTTTCAGTAATGTCTCTGGCTCTGGAGGAATTATAATCACACAGATTGGAAGAGCTAAGAAAGCTTATTTAACTAAGCTGTCAACAGCAATCTCTCAGATCTGCTTAAATTTATTGGGAGGCGGGGAGATCTATTTGAAATGCTGACAATAAACACAGAACTGGTTCTAATTATGTTACATTTAATACACAGGAATATATTACAAGGTTAAAGGAAGTTGGCAGTATCTACCATAAACGTACCTACCCTTTGACTCAGAAATTTCACTTATAAGATTATTACCAAAAATTATGCACAAAAATGTATGACAAGAATTTTTACTGTACCATTTTTTGTAATAGAGAATATTTGGAAACAACTAGCATATCTATTTATAAGGCAAGGGTCAAATAATTAGGTGTTTCAACTAGACTGTTCAGCTATTTAAAAGAATAAAGTACCCTATTTGTACTGACATGGAAAAATTTCCAACATACATGAAGAGAAAAAAAGACAATACATACAATGTGACTCAATGTATGTGTGTTATTTTTAGATGGTGCATATGTGTGTGTGTGTCTCTGTGTGTGTGTGTATAGAAAAGGCCCTGGAAAATTAAATTATGGAGGGAACTGGTTATCTCTAGTAGGAATTTAGGGGTGTGGTGGAGGAGGACATTCACTGTTTCTAAATTGTATGTATCCTTGCATTACTTGTGTCATTTAAAAATGAAAGTACTCGGACTTCCCTGGTGGCGCAGTGGTTGAGAGTCCGCCTGCCGATGCAGAGGACGCGGGTTCATGCCCCGGTCCGGGAGGATCCCACATGCCGCGGAGCGGCTGGGCCCGTGAGCCA
>NC_041219.1:20477288-20480660 GCF_002837175.3 Physeter macrocephalus | reverse complement strand
CAACGGGAGAGGCCACGACAGTGAGAGGCCCGCGTACCGCAAAAAAAAAAAAAAAAAAAAAAAAGAAAGTACTATAGGTCCTCTTTCTGTCCCCACTCCTTATGAATAAAGACTTGGACCCTTCCTTTGTTTATTACAACAAAATTGTTTTTATTTTTATATTAGCAAAAACATGAGATTTCAGGACTGGTTACATAAACATGCCATCATAACTGCACAACAGTATTCCTCCTAATTTATCATTGTCATTCACTACCATGGGCCAGTTTGGCAGGTGAAATATATATATGGATATAATTTTTTCATACGAATATATACTTTTTTTGTACAGGAGGCTAAGCATTAGAATTGAGTTGATAATTACTTTCACTATATGAAGAGAGACAAGATAGTATAATATTTAAGAGCATACTATATAAAGTCAGGCCTTTGGCTTGAATCTCAACAACGATGTGACCCTGGACAAGTTTATTAAGTGTTCCCCAAAGCCTCATTTTTTTCTTGATTGAAAAATGATACCATGGTATCCACTTATTGGAGTCTTAGGAGGATTAAAATAGATAATGCATGTAGAAAATCCTGTAGCACAGTGCCTATCATATAATAAGTTCCCCTGAAATTTAGAATTTTCTTAGTGCTTTTTCATAGGTTTATATTTATAGCCTGTTTCCTCAATAAATTATATAATTCCTAAAACAACATATGAAAATATTATTGTATGAATTTTTCAATAATGAATACATTTTCAAAACTGTTTAATCTCTAATAATATCTTTAGCTTCTGAATATAGAAATATAACTATTTTAGTATGAGAGAGCTAGATATTAGCCTTGAAGAAACATATTTTATGTAATTCTTGGGCTTCCCTGGTGGCGCATCATTTTATTTGATTGCACAGTTCCATGATCAGTGATTTTGGGGTGCACATGGGAAATAATGCAAAGTAGATGACAAGATTGAACACAGGAAAATTGGTTTTCACTGTTGAAATTATTAATTTCTTTCTAAAATGAGTTTTCATTGTGGATTTTCATTATGCATTCAGGCCATAGCTTCCTAATCAATAAAGTAATTCATACCATGGGAGAATGAAAAAGAGGAGAGACTGAAAGGTTGGTATAAAAATTATGTTTAAGGAACTGATAATGAATCTAGGTTAATATGTCTTTTTTAAAAATTAATTTATTTATTTATTTTTACCTGCGTTGGGTGTTCGTTGCTGTATGCGGGCTTCCTCCAGTTGCGGCCAGCAGTGGCCACTCTTCATTGCAGTGCGTGGGCCTCTCATTGTGGGGGCCTCTCCCGCTGCAGAGCACGGGGTCTAGGCGCATGGGCTTCAGTAGTTGTGGCACGTGGGCTTCAGTAGTTGTGGCGTGCGGGCTCCAGAGCGCAGGCTCAGCAGTTGTGGCGCACGGGCTTAATTATTCCGCGGCATGTGGGATCTTCCCGGACCAGGGCTCGAACCCATGTCCCCTGCACTGGCAGGCGGATTCCCAACCACTGCGCCACCAGGGAAGTCCCAATATATCTATTTTTAAATTCATTTACTTCTTTAAAAAAAATCACTTGACGATCTACTTTAAGAAATCAGTAACCAATGGGAAAAGACAAAGTCTTGATTATGTTTCTATGTGCAAGTAAACCAAATGAACCAAGATTGTCATACAACTGTTAATATTATTAGGCTTAATCCTAACCTTAAGAGCCTGGGAATTGAAAAAAAATAAACTGATATATTAGAAATTTTTAAGACTCTGACAACAAGGTGAATAAAGGGAATTGAGACTTTAAAAATACATTTTTTTTAATGTCCATCATACTATAGCTAGAAATATTCCTAGGCCATAGATACCTACAGGCTTCCCATTAGAGCATTTAACTGTGGAAATGACTATTTCAATTTCACCAAGAGCAGGTTGTAGGATAGTTAGTGATATTTATCTTCTTATATCTGAATTAGTACCTTTAGTCAACCTGAAATTATTTGTCAATCTGTATGATATAGAAATTTATGGCCTAAGTTGTCCATTTAGGTATTGGACTACAGTTATGAGTCTTTTTAAAAATGAAAATTATACTGTCCATAAAATCCATATATGAGCAGTAATATTATAACATATGAAAAGAGAAAGAAGAATTGAAACACTCCTAGGCTCAGAACACATACAACCTTTACCTTTAGAACTAATTCTTTCTAGTATCTTTGCTTCACACTTTTTTGCAAAATTTTTAAAATATATGTAGAATTTTAGGTGCTTTTTTTTTTACAAATATATTGTATTAAATATATTTATATATTTAATATAAATATATATTTATATTTATTTATATTTAATATATTTAATATATTATATTTAATATAAATATAAATATATTTATATTTATTAGCAGGCATATTAAATATGCCTGCTAACAAAACTGGGAAATACAGAAGAATATAAACAAAGTAACAACCATCCATACTTGTATGAAGTGCATACAACTAATATTAATATTTCATTGTAGTTCTTTAATCTTTTTCTCTATGCATTTTTACATAGTTAAAATTTTATGTGTATTTAAGAATAGTAAATATATAAGAATATTTACAGATCTTAGATGCAAGATAATATCATACAAGATAAGAGGTGATTTACTGACACATGATATAGGACATTTTCATTCAGGAAGAGTTTTTAATGTACAGAAAAAAATTCACTCCTCAAGTTTCTTGACATGGACGTGTCTTTTAAGTTACCCAGTACAACTACCTTTCTGATGGGAATAAACCAAAACCAAAATTTGTTGGCAATTACCCTTGTAAACTCCAAACTATGTTAATGTTATAGCCATCGTAAGCAAGTTCATGAACTGAAAAAAATCCAGTTACTGCTTCAAGTGGCTATAAACAATGAGTAATGTATTCTATTTGAACATTGGGTACAGTTTTATAAACATATTTCTTGATTCTAGAAAATTCAGAGGTACAAAAGAGGAACTGAGCTTTGTAGTACTTAACATAAAATTCAACTTCACTGCTTAGATTCAAAATCAACATGAGTATACCTAAGTTCTATTGGTTTCTTGAATTTGGAACCAAAATTAAGTAAAAGAAGATCTGCAGTCGTTTTTCAACATCTCTCTCCATTCTTGGTTCTTAATTTATCTCTAAAATGACTTAGTGGATATATTTAAGGATTTTTTTTAACATCTTTATTGGAGTATAATTGCTTTACAATGGTGTGTTAGTTTCTGCTTGATAACAAAGTGAATCAGTTATAAATATACATATATCCCCATATCTCTTCCCTCTTGCGTCTCCCTCCCTCCCACCCTCCCTATCCCACCCCTCTACGTGGTCACAAAGCACCGAGCTGATCTCCCTGTGCTAT
>NC_041219.1:20466590-20477185 GCF_002837175.3 Physeter macrocephalus | reverse complement strand
TTTTTTAGATTCCATATATATGTGTTAGCATACGGTATTTGTTTTTCTCTTTCTGACTTACTTCACTCTGTATGACAGACTCTAGGTCCGTCCACCTCACTACAAATAACTCAATTTCGTTTCTTTTTATGGCTGAGTAATATTTAAGGATTTTTTAAAAGAAAAATACTTAAGTGTTTCATTTTCTAAGACCTTACATATCAGAATAACATAGTGTATTTCACCCCTGGAAAATAAAGATAACTTTTGTGAACTGCAGTTACAGGATGATAGCATTTTTCTTCAAAAGTCCCAAGGTATTTTCTCATTATCTTCCTTTTAAATAAAATTATTATGGAATAAAAGTCTGAAACCAGTCTGCTCATTTTATTTGTCAAGATCTTTGTAGTGTATTAATTTGTACTATTTCTGCTTAGATGGTAGTAAGATTTTAAGAAAATAAGAAAACTTCATAAAACAGAAATGTTACAAATGTTACACTCTACAAGCTGCTTTCTGCTGTACCCTTTTCTGGAATCTTCCCCACCCTTATCTTGCTCCCTGTCTCTGTCAGTTCTTCTATGGGATATTTCCTGAAGACATCCACTCCCAAGTAAACAGCACAACTCCCTTCTTTCCCTATTTTGTGTTTCTACTGTAATTTGTGCACATTTCTGAAGTCGTACGTGTAACACTTTTTGGATCGAATTTTGGCACATCTACCTTCCTTTGCACTAAACAGCAGTGCAAAAACATGAGCATATTAATCTTTTCTTTTTAGAACAATGTCATGTGCGTAGTGAAGCTTCAATAAATGCTGAAAGAACAAAAGCAATATTTAACATCTAGGGCAACACAGACTAAATAATCACTTAATGATGTTTCTAAAAATTCCTGATAACAGCTATTAGGAAAGTATTTCTAACCACATTGTATGTTTTTATTGTACTTCCCTCTGTAAGGTTTTAGTTTGTTTTGTTTTTTTCTGTTCCAGTTAAGCTGGATATGAAATTACAGTCATTGTGCCTAGCACAGATCCCTGGTACTTACTGTGAACTCTATCTGTGTTTGAAAGAAAGGATAAATAAACAGGTAATGAATTATGTATAACAGACTTATTCATTATGATTTTAGAATTTAATAACAAGCTTAATAAAAACAATTCTTACTTAAAGAGAAAGGCAATCACTATTCTAATACAGCATATTATTTAAATAAAATATATATATGCATATATCATATGTATCTACTCAAATTGGTATTTCGTATTACTGAATTCAAGTTAAAGTTTACCTGATCCATTAGCGTACAAAAATGTGTGGCAATTTTATTGAGACAACATCTTACAGTCTTTTATACTATACCAGTAATTATGCATAAATGTTTGCACAATTCCTTTGGGGAAAAATAGTCATCTAATGTATTAGTGACAGAAATATGATCATTAATGTTTTTCAATAGTATTGCTTTAACCAAATTTTAACTTGATTTGGAAGCACCTAATTTTTACATCTCTTAGATAAACTCTTTGAGTAGACTGGAATGCATAAAAAGTTAGAGATTTAGAAAGAAAACCTGTCGTTTATCATATCTACATAGCATAATTGCTCGATACTGTACCTGGACACACCACTTAATCTATCTAATCTTCAGTTCCCTTATTTGTAATGTGAGAATAATCATAAATATATTCTTATCTCCCTCATGTGTTTTGTGGAAGATTAAATAAAATATATTTCACAGCCCTCTGAATGTGTTAGTTATCACCATCATTATCCTTATTTCTTTCTTCCTCACTGCAGCTTAAAACAGCTTTCATGACTATACCTTTCCTTAGCACTAACTCCTGCATTCTCTCTGAAGTAGTTAGTTCAATGTTTGCTTTTATTGGTTCTACTCTAGCCAGGTCTTTTTCAGCTCATTGGAAAGAAATTAGAAATCTGTAAGAGAATGATATTCTAAAACAGAAGTTGGTAAATAAAGTACATGTCTTGTCTTAGCTTCAGTGTTGAAAAAGACTACTTTCTTCCCAATCCTCATCTCAAGTTTTCCTATTTTTATAGTCAGTGGCAGAAAACCTTCAGCCTATCAATGCTACACATTTTCTATCTAAATTGAAGCTTAAAGGCACCAGAAAATAAATCTCGCTCATCATCATTGTGAACCCTATGGAATAGTCTAGCCTCTATAATTTTCCACTTCGCTACCACCTATAGCTACAAATGGACAGTACAACTTGGGACTGTTAAAAAAAAATCTTAAATGTAAAAAGCAATTACATTTGTTCCTATCAATATGTGAATATCTGAGCCTTTTGTATAAAACATAATGATAATCATGTTTTACAAGACAATTTTCATTTTTGTGGCATCCTGAAGCTTTTGCTATGTCAGCAACATTCTTTCTGTTCATTGGAAAGTATTGAATACTGCCCCGAGGGCATGTGCAGCCTTCCAGAAAGCAATGTAGAAAAACAAATTGGGCACACATTAAAAAAGGCAAGCCAAGCAAGTCAGATGCACATAGTGACACATGTCAGACAGATGAACGGTTGACTGCAAGACTTCTTTCACGTTTTCCCTGATGCGAGGTTAAATATTGGATACCAGCCCATGTGATGTGGAGAATATAATTTACTTTTGCATTCTGACTGTTGATTTAAAAATAGACTATTAAATTTAAGTTACAGCTTAGAGCCTTGGGGGAGATTACCGTAGCCACATTTATTCAGGTAGGTAGGAATATGGTTTTCCTTTCTTCCATCCTTTCATATGGGGCATGGAATAGTTTGCATTGGGAAGTGCAAGTGATTTTACCCTAAAGAGCTGGAGGGAGAGAACTGAGCTCATTAACATTTGGTGGTTTGTCGCATATAATCCAAGTAACATTCCAGAAACATGATAACATGCACAAGCATATGCACCCTAAGCAAGCCCTTCTACTGTGTAATAATCCACTTGTCACTTTATATCAGCATCAATCATATAATAAATGAGCATGTTTCTTGAGTTGATGAAAACTAGCATACAGATTTCCCCACAGTGTCTTCCCAAGAAGAAATGTAAAGAAGTTTGTACAACCAACACTTTATCTGCCTCCATGAGCAGTGATTTGAGGTCAATAATAGATATTCATAGTGTTACAAAGACAGAATCTTTATTCCTATACATATGTATGCAGATATGTGAGGTAGTAAAGATAAGTAAATAGTTCCGTAGGTCCAAAGAATATGTCTCCAAACTGCATGGCTTATAAAACTTTGTACCATATCTGAATTCTGATATTGAATAGATCATATTACAGCTGTTGGAGGCTCCCCAGCACAAACCGGTCATTTTGCTACTGGTCTTCTAAGTGTTTACAGTGTCAACATTAATTTTTTCTGCTGCATTTCTTAAATGTCCCCAAAGACTTTGATTTATCTTGAGTATAAAATATTTCAATCCATTAAATAATAAAATAACAAGTGACATTATCCTCACTTCTCACTTAAATAAATTGTAAGACAAACAAACATAGAAGAGTCCATGGTGCTTTGATAATGTACAAAGTTAAGTTTGATATGCTCAATTGCATTTTTGCAACCAAAGAGCCCAGAGATTACACTGTAGGTCTGGGTCATGGCAGGGAAGCTCTTAGGCAAGCTTTTACGAGTGCTATGCTGTGGGAAAGAGATGCAAATATTCACAGGTTGGTAGTTTTTTCCACAGCTCCAAGTCCAAGATTTCTAAAATGCAAAAGTGCACACACACAAAAAAAACCCAGGGTAGTAGTTGTTTGCTATCTTTTTAATAAAACACCCCACTAAGTATTCAAGTAATATGATAAGAAGTTTTAAAAAAATGTTTTACGTATAAGAAGCTCAGAACCCAGAGGAAAATAAGACATATTAATACAATATCAAGAAGCAGAAAGTATTAAGTAAATTAAGAGATGTGTAGATAAAATGGTAAGAGTTCAAAAAAGTGAAGAACAACTTTTGACCAAAAATGAGGTTCAGAGAAATCTTCATCAAGAAAGTAATATTTTGGGGACCTAAAAATTAAATTCCAAAATCTGAGCATTGGTAAGAGAAGAGAACAAATCCATAAAGATTAAATGTGAGGCAAATGTGGAGAACAGTACTTTTCTCAAGCTGATGCCAAGAATATACTGCGCTTAAGGAGGAAAAAGGAATTATGTACGAAAGCACAACCACATACATAACAATTTATAGTTAGTTAGGTCTTTGAGAAATAAATTGTGTTGCACCAAACAATATCCCCTTGGCCCTATGTACTTCTAAATAGTTTGATCCCTAAATTTCTCTAACCAGGAGTAAGGATTCCAGAACTAACACACAGATTGGTTTTCACTTCTATGTGCCTCACCTTTACCTGTTGATACAGGACTGATGCCACCCAATGCTGAGTTCCAAAGGAGAGTGTCTGACAGACCTTTCAGGAAGATCTGCTGTATTTCCCCGGGAGCTATCTTCAGGCACATGGATGTTGCTTTTGGTGTTGGGAAATTGTATAGTTTCCCTGGAACTATCCTATCTGCACACAATGTTATTTTCAATAGCTTGGGTCTGGTCTCAACCAGAGGTTTTGCCAAGGAAGTCCAAGTCCTGGTATGAACAGGCCATCTTCCTATGGTTCGACCAGGACTTTCAAAAATCCTGCTGGCTCTGAAATTTTTCTAAGATAGGTGATTTCAAACCTGTGACCAAACTCGAAGACACAGGAGCATCAGTCTTGTAGGATAGAAAGTTCTAATAAATGTATGAACATTCCTTTTCTAAAAAAGGTATTGTCCTATTTGACTGACTGTTCTGCATTTCATTGATTTGTGCATGGCAGTTCATCAAAGATTTTGGACCCCAATCCAGAAAGGGTTATTATCCTTAAGTTTTACCTGATCCTTTCTTTTCACCTGTCCATCTTCCGAGGAAAATTAATTCCTTGGCTATTTTTTCTGGACGATCTGGAAGACTGGCAACCATTCCACTGGTACTCAGTGTAGAGTTACAGTAGTTTAAGGGTTGTATGAGAAAGAGATGTAGCCATTTCTGTGGAGCTGTGTTCCCACAACCACTCATACACTGATCTACCCAAATAGATATCTGTCCATCTTGGTCAACCTTGTAGAACTTAAAAGTGATCAAGTTAGTTGGGCAATAGACTTTGTGATCACTTGCTTTGCATTTTAAAAGATGTGAATTGTATACAAGTGAAACATTAGGAGAAAGCACTTTAACAACATTAAAGGTCAGAGGGAGGACATTGGAGTTGGCAGCCTAGATACTCTGAGTTGCCATCTTGAAACTCTCTGAATAAAGCTACTAAGGTTTCAAAGTATTTCTTCCTCTGGTTATTGTAGCAATTGCTGAAGCTCCAATTTCCAGCAATCCAAACTTCACTGTGGTGGCAAATTTGCAATGTGCTTCTTCCAGTTAGGTGGCTTTGGACAAAGTCACAACCTGCAGAAATTTCAATGTCCTCAAGCAAAAGATGCCAGGCCTCTGCCTTCCATACAGTCTGCAAAGATTCTCTGCTGGTCCTTTGGCTTCTCTTTGGGCTCTTGGTGACTGACAGGGCCCCAGCATACACAGCTTGTAGGGAGGCAGCAAAGGGAGAGAGAGAGTGCCTGAAGCACTGGGGCTCCTACCACAGTGGACCCCAGTTCTTTTATTATTTCCTGTAGGAAAAGAATTGTTTTCAATTTCATATAAAATTACTCGTGTTACAAAACAGAACAAGCTTTGGTTATTTTACCTCAGGAGTGGGAAGTAGAAGTCAGGATGGATGTTGAAATTGGAGTTTTGACTCAAAAGAACTGTCCAGGTCCTGTGCCTCCTCTACTTGTCCAAGTGCTCCTTGGCTCTCTTCCTCGTGTCACTTTCTCATGAAAGGCAGAGTAAAAATTAAAGTGCAGCTAATTAGGAACTTGAAAAATAAATACATAAAATAGTTTTGAAGAGGCATTAGGGGCTTCCCTGGTGGCGCAGTGGTTGGGAGTCCGCCTGCCAAGGCAGGGGACGCGGGTTCGTGCCCTGGTCCGGGAGGATCCCATGTGTCGCGGAGCGGCTGGGCCCGTGAGCCATGGTCGCTGGGCTTGCGCGTCCGGAGCCTGTGCTCCGCGGCGGGAGGGGCCGCAACAGTGAGAGGCCCGCATACCGAAAGAAAAAAAAAAAGATGAAGAGGCATTAGGTTCCTCTTCCCTCATTTTTCCAAAGAACATTACTGAAAAGGATCAAGTGAATTTGTGTTCTGTAGAGTTGTCACTGCATAAACCTTGGCGTTCGAGTAGCAGGGGAAACCAGGGTCTGAATGCACAGGCTGGTTGAGCTCTGTGCAGGGCTGGCTGTGCCTCTTTACTAACGCGAGGTTTACCATGGGGCATTGTTTTATCATTGTGATGACTGAGGTGATTTGCAGGCAGCTCTCTTGATTTCTGCCCGGGAGCACAGCAGAACCCTGCTGTTACGTTTTCTCTACTAACCTCACCAAGCAGGCATCTTCTGAGCGCCCCTGGGGTGGAAACGCATCCTGACGTCTCCTCTAGGGCGGATCTTCCCACTTCCGGTTTAGGAGTCGAAACGTCCAAACCCGCTTCCAGTTTAGGTTCTGATAACTTTAGAAACATGATAAACAGCGGTCAGGTAGGAAAAGCTGTCAGGAATCTATTGCTGTTGCCAAAGTTAAAGGAAGTATTAACCTGAGCTCCGATAATGACAGTGCGAACTGGTTGGGAGAAACTGTGGCAGGTGAGAGAGAAATTGAGGACCCAAGACAAGGCTATATGACTGTGGGACAGCAGGAGGCTTTTTATTTTCTAGTTGATTTGACTAGGAGATTAGAAAGCTAGGTCTACCAAAAATGAGACTCTGAAAGGAGGAGCAGACTGGAAGGGAAAACTCAGCCTGTAGTTTTAGATTCCTTGTGTTTGAGTAGCCAGAGGGAAATCTACATAGAGATAACAGTAATTATTCAAAAATTGGAAGTAAGCTCAGGAAGAAGTCCTAGCAGAATATCTAAATTTTGAATTTTGCTCAAAAAGTGTTTGTAGGAGAGGTCATGTAATGCCAAAAGGTTGTAAAGAGAAAAGAAAAGGTTGGAAGGAGCAGTGGAAAAGAGCAATATTACAGAAGGGAAAGAAGATTACTAAGAGGGTCTTGTATCCCCTTGGTGATGGTTTGTAAATTGAGAAGACAAAATTCAGGTAACATCAGTATTAAATAGTGAGAAAGAATAGTACCGTCTCAGTGATTTACCTGTTTCCTTGTCAGTGAATACAGCTTTATTTATATATGTATAATTATGTGTATATAAATGTGTAGGAATATATGCTACCCTATTTATAATTTCAAAATTGGATGTGGGATAGATGAATATATAATATACATTTTATATGAGTATATTTATCCATTTATTCATATATAATAATTTTTATGATGGGAATTATAGAGTGAAAATGATTGCTTTCCATTTAAAAAATGAGTTATTTGATATGGTATCACATCAAAATGATTTTATATAGTTGTGTATTTGAAGTTTGGTTATAGTAGTTTAATATATATGAACATTTAGCACTTGGGTCCTCCAAAGAGAATGTGATTCTTCCATAAACAAAAACTGATGAAGTCTTATTGAACTAGATGTGCCAACTTTGCATACATTTGGGGTGGAGGGTAGGGTTATTATATATTCTTATTTCCATAAATGTATTCAAAATCAAGTGTTGTATTATAAACTTGTGACAAAGAAACCGTTTTCGAAAACACTTGCAGTAAAACTGCTGAACAAAACATGTTCAATGCTTCTCATCGTGCGTGCAAGAGATAAAGTGTACTGTAGCATATGTTGTTAGATGAATCTCTGGTGACATTTAGGGTATATAAAGATAATGTATCAACTTGAGAAAATAATTTACTCAAACCACGGTAATAAAAGTTATTTTTATAAATAAAACTAATCTGTAATTATCAACCTATTACATTTGAATAACACTTGTAGCCATTTCTGAAATTTTTTAAGACTAAGTAGAAAATTTCTAACAAATAAGACACTGTCTGAACATGGAACTAAATACCGTTCAAGTAACTTGTCATCATTTGTGAGACTAATATTTTCAAGTAGGAACATTCTATGTGAAATTTCTATTATCAGGATATGCTCACCTGTTTAAAAATTTGAAACCAAATTTTTACTTTCTTTTAATAATTGCAGTTTAAAGGATGGTGAGCTTGTTTATGCCTTGTTTGACTTAGTGGTTTTCTATAGATAATCAGTATTATTAGTAGCTTTTATCAACATGCTCTCTTTTTACACTGGGACCTGAGAAACTAATGTTTTTCCAATGTCTGTGGATTAAAATCTGAGTTTAGATGGCTACCCAGTAACTCTATCTTGCTAACTGGGTGTATCTTCTAGGCCACCGTATCTCTTTCAAGGAATATGGCTCTATCCTCCTTTGTTGGATTATTTTGAATTATATTGGCTTATGATTAGGCATGAAACATTCTTTAAAATCCTACGTATCATACATACTTTGTTGACCAAAACACACCAAAATTTTTTTAATATTAAGAGAGAACTTTGGATTACGCAGATTCTCTTTCCTTGCTAATATTTTGACTATTTAAACTGTCAGATTCTGAGAGAAGAATATTAATATTCCACACTGTGTTTGCAGATCCATAAACGTGTGCTTCTGTTTCTAAGAGTTCTTGATTTATGCATTTTTCTGCTGTGATATTAGACAAATTTTGGCCTCTTGATCTAGGACTGTGTTAAGGCTCCTAACATTAGGAGTTTTGACTTAAATCTTCTGTTGTTTCAGATTTAGGAAGTTGCTCATTATGTTATTTGGTCATATTTTGTTGAGAATTGTGGCATTTAGCATTATAAAGTAACCTTAATTATGTAATTTTATGCTTTTATGGCCTGTATTCACCCACATTTTATATCAGGATTGCAAACCATGGTATCTCATTGTATTTGCTAAAAATGCTTTGCTCATTCCTTTATCATTAGCCTTTATGAATTACTTTGTTTTATGTATGTTTCTTTTACACAGTTTAGAGTTTGGGTTTCTGTGTGTGTGTGTGCATGTGCACACATATACACACGAACACTAATTTGAAAATCTTTTTCTTTAAAAAAAAGAGTTAAGCCCATTTACATTTATTGATATTACTAATGTGTTTGAGTTAAACTCAATTGTCTTATGGTATGCTTATGTTGTGTATTATGGGATACTTAATATATTTCTCCATGTGATCAATTTTTACAGATATTTTTTCTATTATCTCTTTTAGTGTTTTTAGGAATTTCTGTATTTTTGTTTTGAGTATTAATATTAATTCTTCTGATCCATTGACAAAGATATCTTTTTATTTGTTTGTGTGTTCTTCGATTTCTTTCATCAATATCCCGCCTTGCCTTTTTTTTAAAGGGAATTTATTTATTTATTTATTTATTTATTTTTGTCTTGTTGGGTCTTCATTGCTGCACGCAGGCTTTCTTTAGTTGCAGCGAGCGGACTTTTTTTTTTTTCAGATTTTATTTTATTTTATTTTATTTTTTTGATTCCCAAAGCAAAGACATTGATAAAGCAAATACAATATGCAATAATAAATACATCTGCAATAGATGCTAAATATCATTAAACTATTATATAATTTAGACAGTAAATATGGTCTATTTTTTCTTCTTTCCAATAGAATACATTTGATCACTTTTTTTATACAGCAGGTTCTTATCAGTCATCACTTTTATACACATCAGTGTATACATGTCAATCCCAATCACCCAATTCATCCCACTACCACCCCCACCACCCCGCGGCTCCCCCACCTTGGTGTCCATACATTTGTTCCCTACATCTGTGTCTCAGTTTCTGCCCTGAAAACCAGTTCATCTGTACTATTTTTCTAGGTTCCACATATATGCGTTAATATACGATATTTGTTTTTCTCTTTCTGACTTACTTCACTCTGTATGACAGTCTCTAGATCCATCCATGTCTCAACAAATGACCCAATTTCATTACTTTTTATGGCTGAGTAATATTCCATTGTATATATGTGCCACATCTTCTTTATCCATTCATCTACTGATGCACACTTAGGTTGCTTCCATGTCCTAGCTATTGTAAATAGTGCTGCAATGAACATTGGGGTGCATGTGTCTTTTTGAATTGTGGTTTCCTCTGGGTATATGCCCAATAGTGGGATGGCTAGACCATATGGTAATTATGTTTGTAGTTTTTTAAGGACCTCCATACTGTTCTCCATAATGGCTGTATCAGTTTACATTCCCCCCAACAGTGCAAGAGGGTTCCCTTTTCTCCACACCCTCTCCAGCATTTGTTGTTTGTAGATTTTCTGATGATGCCCATTCTAACTGGTGTGAGGTGATACCTCCTTGTAGTTTTGATTTGCATTTCTCTAATAATTAGTGATGTTGAGCAGCTTTTCATGTGCTTCTTGGCCATCTGTATGTCTTCTTTGGAGAAATGTCTATTTAGGTCTTTTGCCCATTTTTGGATTGGGTTGCTTGTTTCTTTAATATTGAGCTGCATGGGCTGTTTATATATTTTGGAGATTAATCCTTTGTCTGTTGATTCGTTTG
>NC_041219.1:20412401-20464666 GCF_002837175.3 Physeter macrocephalus | reverse complement strand
TCTGGTCCTGGACTTTTGTTTGTTGGAAGATTTTTAATCACAGTTTCAATTTCATTAATTGTGATTGCTCTGTTCATATTTTCTATTTCTTCCTGGTTCCATCTTGGAAGGTTATACCTGTTTAAGAATTTGTCCATTTCTTCCAGGTTGTCCATTTTATTGGCATAGAGTTGCTTGTAGTAGTCTCTTAGGATGCTTTGTATTTCTGCAGTGTCTATTGTAACTTATCCTTTTTCATTTCTAATTTTATTGATTTGAGTCCTCTTCCTCTTTTTCTTGATGAGCCTGGCTAATGGTTTATCAATTTTGTTTATCTTCTCAAAGAACCACCTTTTAGTTTTATTTGATATTTGCTATTGTTTTCTTTGTTTCTATTTCAGTTATAGCTGCTCTGATCTTTATGATTTCTTTCTTTCTGCTAACTTTGGGTTTTGTTTGTTCTTCTTTCTCTAGCTCCTTTAGGTGTAAGGTTAGATTATTTATTTGAGATTTTTCTTGTTTCTTGAGGTAGGCTTGTATAGCTGTAAACTTCCCTCTTAGAACTGCTTTTGCTGTATCCCATAGGTTTTGGATTGTCGTGTTTGCATTGTCATTGGTCTCTAGGTATTTTTTAATTTCCTCTTTTATTTCTTCAGTGATCTCTTGGTTATTTAGTAACGTAGTGTTTAGCCTCCATGTGTTTGTGTTTTTTACGTTTTTTTCCCTGTAATTCATTTCTAATCTCATAGCATTGCGGTCAAAAAAGATGCTTGGTTCCACAGGCTGCAGAACTGTAGTTCTTCTTGCTTCCACTGTCTGCCCTTGGACTTCTCATTGTGTTGGCTTCTCCTGTTGCGGAGCACAGGCTCTAGGCACACAGGCTTCAGTAGTTGTGGCATGCAGGCTCAGTAGTTGTGGCTCACGGGCTCTAGAGCGCAGGCTCAGTAGTTGTGGCACATGGGTTTAGTTGCTCCATGGCATGTGGGATCTTCCCAGACCAGAGCTTGAACCCGTGTCCCCTGCATTGGCAGGTGGATTCTTAACCACTGCACCACCGGGAAGCCCCTGCTTTGCCTTTTAAAAACTGTCTCCTGGCAGCAAACTGGAGAAATTATGGGGCTTAGTTTTTTGTTTCCTTTTTATCAAGGATAATTGCCCTATCCTGCCAGTTGTCCAGAATCTGAAAGTAACCATCATCAACTGTTGATGAAATACAGTTCCTCCTGGAAATGCAGAGGGAGAACTTTAATACTTTTGTTTCAATTACTGATTTTGCGATCAGAAGATGATGCAGTGATCACCTCCAATTGTGGCAGTTGGGTTTCTTACTTTTTCTTTCTCTCCTTTTCATTATCACAATATAATCATGAATTTATATTAATTCAGTGTTTTACTATCAATCATAGTCATTTTTTGATCATTGTTTTTTTTTTTCCAAATTTTCTCAGTATAAACCTCCTCAAGTTGTTTTCTGTGTTCTTTAGATGTGACCCCACTAACCTCTGAGAGCTTCCTTGCTTCATGGCACAACAAAAAGCCTAATATCAGAGTTCTCAGCTATTTCAGTTTTCTTCTCAATAAATTTGTTTGACTTTGGTGTGGGTTTTTGTTTGTTTGTTTGTTTTCTTTTTTTGTGAATATTCATTTGTTTTTTTCCTGGATCCATGTAATTGTATGTTTGAGATGAGATAGGAGTTTGGATAGATTATTAGCTTTCTTAATTTTTCTTTTACTGTGGGGTAGTCTGGTGTAGTTTGTTTAATAAATGACACATATTTTGGTCTATCTTTTGACCTCTGATTTAGGCTCCTCAGCCAATTCTTCTTGTCCTGGCTATTACTGTTTTTACTTATATGTAAATTGAACTTTGTGCTATTATATTTCTCCTGGTTATTCTGAAGGTATATACTGTGGAAGGTTTATTTGTGCTCTGAATGTTTTGAATGAATTTTGGAGGATTATAAGTTGGAAGATTGGATGTTAGAACTTAGGTGACTACCACTATTCTCTAAGGACTGAATTTCTGTTTTTGTCAACTCTTTGGAATTATATTCCAGGATTTTGTTCTTACTGTTTAATTTTCTTCTATTTTGCATTAATGCAAAATGCACAGCAGTTTGTCTTCAAAGCATTTTTTTACCACTTCTTATGCTAGTTGAAATATCATATATCACCCACCTCCTAATATTATATATTTATATGTGTTTTAGGTTAAATATATTTAATCAAAATTTTGCTTTCTGCCAAGAAAATTTAATTTATTTTTATTACTTTGTTTTTATTTTATTCAACACACCAATATCACATATTATTATCACATATGTTAATAGTCTGTTCCAACAATATATTTAAAATATATGAAACCTAATTAATAAACTGTATACCAATAGTGGTTAATAGAGCAGACTCTGTAATAATTCTAAGATTTAGAAGCTGGAATCATCCCTTATGAAGATGAGAAAGCTTTGTTTTTGTTAAGTTTTAAAATTGGTCTAATAGTAGTATTAAAGTTTTAGCATTGGTATGAAGGTTCAATGAGCTATCCATGCAAAATGTATTGCCCAGCACTATCTCTATATATAATTATGTACATTTGAACTTTGCAAATTCAGTTTGCATCTCATAATTTACATTTTCTTTTTGTCTCAAAAAAATAGAATTAGGATGGAATTCTTCTTGACTTAGCATTTATATTGAACTCAAAACATTCAACTTTCCAAGCATCTAGAGGCATAACCATAAAGTGTTACATATTTGTTAAATCTTATTTGCTTGAAAAAAATTTGCTGTTTATGCTTTTGTGTCCAGGAAATAAAATGTGTTTTATTTTCCAACAGACAATAAAGAATTTTGAAAATTAAAAGTAACTTTAAAAAATATTACTAAATATATATGCTTTTAAAAATATGGAAAGTTTAGAAAAGTAAAACAAGATTGAAAATTCCTGATTGTTCTGCTACATTGAGATAATGACTGTTAACAGCTTATAGATTGTTTCTAATTTGTTTTACAAACATCACTGCTTTGCAATACCATAGCTAAACTTTTGCTCACAAATACATTTTTTTTGGTCTTTGAACAGATTTTTAGAAATATAATTGCTGAGTTAAAGGAAATAAATGTATTTCATACTATTGCCGAGTCTTCCCAAATTGACATTTAGAAATATTGTGTCACTTGTGTATGATTAGATTCTAATCCTTTGTCATTTCAAAATTCAGATAAAAATCTTTTTTTTGTTGTTATACCCATTTTATTACTTAACCTGTCTCATAAACTCCTTTGTATATCATCAAATATGCATTTAGGGCAACATTGTCAATGGCTTCAGTCTAATAACACTACAAATTATTCAAACATCTTCTGCTGTTGTCAATTTAAAATATTTTCACTTGTTGGTTTTCATACAAATTTGTGATGAAAACACCTTCACATGTATGCTGAAATAACTTCTGATGACAAATTGTGAGAAAAATCCATGGGCAATGTGGAGTCATGGTTCTAAGAGCTAAGTGCCTGGGGCATTCTCTCCTGGACCTGAATCCAGCACCTCCTAAAATATAGAGGGCAGTACCAGGGTTCTGGGACCGGCCACTGAATATAAACAGATAAGACCCTCACCAGACCCTACTCCAAAACAGTCCCTCTCAGATGACCCTGAGACTTCTGCCTTAAGCATCCAGACTCACAAGCATTTGTGCTAACAGATCTCAGCTGCATCCAGAATCTGCACCCAGTAGGTATCCCCTCCAGCTCCTCGGGGTCTGGAGGCCCTACCAGAACATCATTCTCTTGAAATTAGCCACCCAGATGGAGAGTCCATAGCTTTAATCCTGCTTCTTATCCTTCCTAGGTATCCTTAGGCAGGTTACAACTGCAGTGAACATGAAGGGGCACCTTATCCTGCACCCAAATCCAGATAAAAATCTTTTACAAACAGAATATTTTGTCTGTAGAATCAGGACCAGATTACAGTATGGTACAGAATATAGGACCAGACAACAGAATTTCACTTATAATATTTTGGTTCAAAGGTGCTATGTATTTTCTTATTGAAAAAGGTTATAAATGATGAGTCTATAAATACATTTTTGACCCATAAATGCAAATTAGAAAGTGACCCTATTCTAGAATTGGCATCATGAACCAAAAGAAGAGTTGATTCAATGTATGGTCTGGTATACAGTATTAATGTTTACCATTACCCAGTTCTTCTATATTTCTGTGTACATATGTGTATGCTTGCCCACACCCTTGAAATTAGGAGTGGTAGTATGAATAGTAGTTATGCCAATGCACTGTGATCAGATCATCATCTCTCCATATAGAAAAGATAAAATAAATTATTCCACTATATCGGGCTTCCCTGGTGGCGCAGTGGTTGAGAGTCCGCCTGCCGATGCAGGGGACGCGGGTTCGTGCCCCGGTCCGGGAAGATCCCACATGCCGCGGAGCGGCTGGGCCCGTGAGCCATGGCCGCTGAGCCTGTGCATCCGGACCCTGTGCTCCGCAACGGGAGAGGCCACAACAGTGAGAGGGTCGCGTACCGCAAAAAAAAAAAAAAAAAAAAAAAAAAAAAAAAAAAATTATTCCACTATATCATAAAAGACACAAAGATAAATTACAGGTATACTAAAAAAAAATCTATCTATGAAAAACAAAAAAATCCCAGAAGAAAGTAAATGAGACTGCCCATATGACATCAAGATAGGGAAAGATTTTTTTTTAAGCATTATACAAAAATGTCCACATCCATGAAATAAATTTGACATAAAAACCACTACACTGCAAACATCATACCAAAAAGGAGAAAATACAAAAAGTGCTTGGGAAAGATATTTAGGTATTTTCAACATGAGCAAAGATTAGTATATATGTGTGCATCCCTACACATATATTTAAAACTCCTAAAAATCAACAAGAAAAAATAACCCTAGAGAAAAATATGGCCAAAGGAAATGGGCATTAATTCTTATAACATTCCTTTCTCCCAATTCCTAATATTCTTTCCTATAATTTACAAGGATTCATAAATGCTTTCTTGCATTAACTCATTGAAGAGCCATCATTAGCTGGCTATTTCTTAGACATTGTTGTAAGGGTTTGGGGTGCAGGCCTTTTCACCTCCTGAAGTTCTTCAGGCCCATAAATACTTCATCCTAAAGCTGAACCCAGGGAGATTTAGTACATAACAAGGCACGATTTCCAGATTATAGTTGATTTTTGACAAAATATGATTCCACTGGTCTTTTGATCATCCCAGATATTTATATTTTTAAAAAAATGGTAATCTAAATGAATTTGTAATTGGAGCAGATCACAAAATTTAGAAGAGTGAAATGGAAAATCATTAGGCCTCCACTAATCTTGCCGACTCCAATTTTGCCTTTTTGTAGTCCATAAATCATTATAAATTGCCAGACTTCTAAGTAGTAGATCAAGCAAGGCAATGTCGATATGCCACTCCAGGATTTACTCTGATTTAGCAAGAATTACTGGAAAAATAAACGAAGCAATTATAACTCACATATATGTGTGGACTCACCCCCAAAACTTTCACTTCCTTTGTCACTTCTCTTTCTTTCATCCAGATTTTCTCCCCATCACTCTTTTCAGTGCACCTACTCTGAGATCAGTATTAGGCCCATACTTCTAGTTTCTTTCATTTTCATTACATTATAATATGAGGAGGTAGATGTTACCTTAATGTTTGCTTTTCTCTTTAATTTTTATTCTTTCTCATCAAAGAAGTATTATTTTCTTACATTACTGTTACCAATGTTTATTTGTTCAGAAATAACTGTGCCTTTCATTTTTACTTACTCTACATCAATATAAACCACTGCATTATCCTTCTGTTAATGTATTAATAGCCTATGCCAAATTTATTGTGAAATTGGAAACAATTTTGGTTCCAAGATTGGAATAGTGAGATTTTATAAAGGCCTGGATTTGACTGATATGATGAAGAAATATTTGCATACAAAATTAATTGTTAATAATTTTGTGCCTCTTTTCCACAGGAGAGAATGTTTAAATTTCACCAAGTGAAACATATTTTTGATACACTAGATAAAATGCGATGCCTGAGAAAACGTTCTACGGTCTCATTCTTGGGAGTTCTTGTCATTTTCCTTCTGTTTATGAACTTGTACATTGAAGATAGCTATGTTATGGTAAGTCTTGGAGGTAGATTATTTTTTGTTCAGAATAAGGCCTAAGTCTAACCAGACAGTCCACTTGTAACCTAAATTCAGTCCCAGGCTATTGAAATAGACTTAGTTTAAGCAAAATTATAACATGTGTATTTCCTGTCTAGTTACTTTTTATATTAATTATATATTACCAACATTACAATTGTTTTGGTTTATGTTGCAATGTTTTCTTTAATGCCATATATGTATATATATATATATCTATAGTGGTTCAAATATGTATCTCTAATTTCAAACGAGTTAGCTATCATCCCTATCTGAATTAATATTGCATAAATTCATTGTAATTTGTGAGCTTTAATTTGAAATACAGTTGACTGTTTAACAATGTGGGTTTTAGGGGCACTGACCCTCCAGGCACTCAAAAAACTCTGGGTGTAACTTTACAGTTGGCTCTGCATATCCACACTTCTGCATCAGCAGATTCAGCCAACCTCAGGTCGTGTAGTGTATTACGTATTTACTGGAAAAAAATCCACTTATAAGTGGAACTGTGCAGTTAAAACCTGTGTTGTTGAAGGGTCTGCTGTAAATAGAATAAACAAAATTTGCTTAAAGGTGTTACTCCTTACTTTCTCTACTTTTCTATATTATCAAAAATTTTTAAATCCCATTGTCTAATTAATGATACTAATTGTGCTATTTTGTTAAGAAGGAACATTTTATTACAATGTGTGACATCTCATTTGGATTTTGAATAACCCTAAATGACCACCATGTTATACATTTACAGTCACTGAAAAGTAATATAGATCCTTAAGAACTAAAGATAATATTATGTGAAAGTTATTCAATAGTTTAAAAATGGTAAAATTAGTAGATAATTTATGAATGAATTTTAAGTGAATTATGAAAGTATGCAAAAGGACACATTCTGACTAATTGTGAGAACTCAAATTGTTTCTATTATTCATTTTTGTTATAATTATATAATTTCACATCTGATGAGAGTAATATGTCTGATGAGAGTAATATGAAAGTAATATGGAGAGTAATTCACTTTTTCTATCTGAATTGAGCTTAAGATATCTGGGAAAATTCTAATCTTTATGCAATTATTCCTGTTCACATATTTCAGAAAATCAAAGCCTTTGGACAAATAGAGCACCTGAAAATACATTCTATCATACAAGCATGCTAAAAGTTTCAATTAATATCTTAGCTAGAGAGAATCTGACAATAACTACAAAGAGCATTTCCTAGTAAAATGTTTTATTAATTGAACATGATTTGGTAACTACCTACGATTTGCCAGATACTATTCTAAATATATCCTATGAGCCCACAACATGATCTAAGTTTGTGCAGATCCTCTTAGGAAGTCTTCTGTAAAGCATCTTGCTTCCGTTAGCATTGTTCTTTGATGGCGAAATTCCGTCAGATTCCTAGATCTTGACTCTGCCTAAGCCTTTACTTTCAAGTATAGCTCTTAATCTTGTGGACTCTTCATTCTATCATCCTTAGTCAATTCATAATGCTGAAGTTACCACAGTTAATAGAATTTGACTAGGCATGATTTAGGTAAACATAGCAAACTGGAGAAACTTACTAATGATATGCATTTTCGATTTTTTTAAACTGGTTGTTAGGTTTATGAAATTTAAGGACAGTAGAGCAAGGCCCAGGTGATCCAGCTATTTTTTTAAAAAATAAATTTATTTATTTATTTTTGGCAGAGTTGGGTCTTCGTTTCTGTGAGAGGGCTTTCTCTAGTTGCGGCGAGCGGGGGCCACTCTTCATCGCGGTGCACAGGCCTCTCACTATCGCGGCCTATCTTGTTGCAGAGCACAGGCTCCAGACGCGCAGGCTCAGTAGTTGTGGCTCACGGGCCCAGTTGTTCCGCGGCATGTGGGATCTTCCCAGACCAGAGCTCGAACCCGTGTCCCCTGCATTGGCAAGCAGATTCTCAACCACTACGCCACCAGGGAAGCCCAATCCAGCTATTTTTTAATTAATAGAATTAAAGATCATAAATTAACTAGAGGAGCTCTTGATTAATGATTTAATATTGTGAAAAAAATTTATTTCTTGCATCTGTATGTACTGGTAGAAGTATATCACATCTTGTAAATCAAAAACATGGTATTGGCAGGATGCTTGTTGTATTCAATGATGATGCATATAAGACACTTTCAAGTGAAATTTCAATATTTAACTTTAAGTAGACAAAAGATTATTGTATGACGCAAACATCCTTATGTCTTTTTGGAATAGAACAGCTTCAAATTCACTATAAAATATGTAAGAATTCATAGAGTATATATCCATAAGAAAGTCCAACACTATTGTTCTCTTTATGCATTTCTATCTAAACATAGGTCCTAGCCACCTAATTAAAAAGTGTGATTTAATGAAGTAGCTCCTACTAAAGAGTACTTTCTCAATGAAAATTTTCTTGCTACATTAGCCATATATCTAGTCAAATTTGCAAATCATCCCAGGTGCACAGAAGAGATTGTTTGCTTCTTAGCTTTAAAAATTGAAATTATTTTTAAATACTTATGTTGTTAGAAAAAGTGAGTTAAAATGGTTTTTAAATACAAGCACACCCCCATATTGACAATTCAATGACAATATTTTTATTAGTTTAATTTTTCACTGTTTACTAGATGATGTTTTCTACCTAAATTGCATTTTGAGCTAAATTTTATCCCAAGGCTTAATATATATAAATATTTGAAATATTCATTAAATCATTCATGTAAAATTAAAATTGTTCTTCTAAAAATGTCTAATAACCATGGAAAACTGGCCTCCTACTAGGATATAATGCAGTTTCTTTTTAATACTTCTCCCTTTTCAACCCTTTTATCTGTGCTTGTTCAGTTTTCCTAAAATTATCTGACTTGATTTTCTTTCTTGACTCCAAAATATCACAATGCATGCAATTTTCTAAGCAGAGACATTAGCAGGTTGTTCTTTTTCTGTTTTTCTTAAATCAGGGGGAAATAATAGTTATAATTCAGAGAAATCAGATAAACAATTACAGTAGTAAGGTCTCTGGAGTTATTTAGCACATCTATTCTACTCTTCTTGCTAGAAAATCTATCAGTGGCCCCCAAATCTGGGCATGTAACAGTTTTGTTTATTGCTTACATGTTAGGGGCATATGTGCCTTTCAGTGGGAAAGAAAGCCAAGTTCAGTGTAAGACACAAATAGTATTACAAGGCAAACTAAGTAGAAGAGACACTGCATATCCAATCAACTTAGCCTCTCGGCCGTGAGCATCTTCAAAGTAGCCACTAGGGTATATATTTAGTCTGTAGCTAGTCCATTGAATTGCCTTCCTATCCAGAAAATAATTGTCATAAAGCTTTGTCTTATTACTGAGAAATACACTACAGCATAGTAGCTACAGAAAGAAGGTATCCAGGAAGAGCCTGGCTATTCAGGTAGATGCTTCTGGAAAGCAGCCAACAAGACAGACTCAGGTGAAAGTTGCATGATTTATTTATGCTGAAAAGTGTAAAGAAACCTGTTCTTGAGAATTTAATAAAGTGCTTTCATATAAGTTTCATTTCATTTTATATTCTGTTATGTCCTTCAAACAGGATGAATGTACTCTATCTATCACAGAAAAAGTCTGGATTTTTACGTGTTCACGATAGAATTCTTAAAGAGATATTCAGTATCCCGCACTTCCTTTAGAATGTGATATCACATAAGACCAGAATGGTAAAATCAATTCAGTGTTGTGACTACTGTGATTTTTATAGATATTTCTTCTACACCCTATTGACTGTGTACACCATTACATTACTATTAAAGTAGCTGATGCAGAACTGAGTCTCTGGTTACCTTTTAGAAATCCTAAACTTGCTCATTTTAAAACTTTCATGATGTTTTTTAGGTTTTCAGAAATACAAAAATGAAAATATTTTTGTGCAATGAATTTAAAATAATCAGAATTCAATGGATATTCAATGAGTACATTTATAAGAAAACTAGCCTCCAAAGTTTAATATCATGTATTTTGAAACTCTATAATTTTACAGATGGCAAATACATTATAAATCAGACTAAAATATTTTTTCTTTGTCTAAATCATCAAGTCAATATAAAATATCAAAATACAGTATTAAAGAGCAACTATAGGTTCATAAACATAATTGACTATACAGAAAAGATATTCAGAATGAATCTTCATTTATCAAGGACCAGATTGATAGCTCTTCCCAGTCAGGCTTCACCACTCTCAATTTTTATTCTAAGACAATTTCAGCCCCACCATAGATTTAAAATTTGAGGTAGTCAACTTTACCATTTATATTTAAATTTGACACAAAGTAGTGAATGTTCCAGTTGAGGTAAAGTTTGTATATGAATCCTTTCTACTATTTTAGAACAAGGTTTAATTGATTAAAGTTTTATTGACCACAGTCAAAAACATGAGGACCAAGTTTATTTAATGCATTCAATTTCTCTGTAGTTTTAATGGCATGCCCATGCCTGACCTGCCATTCCTATACTGAATAGTAGAAATATCCACATAACTCACACAGCACAATAAACACTTTGCCAAAAAGGAAACATTTCTTCCTAATTAGTTGCCCTAATATTCTACCAGTGGTACTAAACCATATACAAAAGCCAAGCAAGTCATTTTGCTAGTAATGTATAACCAATAGAGGCTTGATCAAATGGTGATTAGATAATCAAAATCTACAACTGAACTTATATTAAAAGGAGATAAAACAAAGCAATTAGTGGTTAACAGGATATTTTTAAAGCTGAATAGGAACGTTTTCTTGAATATAAACCATCCTGAAGATTGAATGACATAATTCCAGTATCAGATCGATAATGAGGGTCTTAAATAAAAAAGGACCAAGCTTCACCTCCATCTGAATACTCCCCTTCCCCCTCTACACCCACAAGCAACAAGAAAACATCATGGAAAAGACTAATATAAGGTCTAAAGACATTTCCTTGAAGCCTTTGTACAAATGTATCCTAATTGAGTTATCTTGAAGACATTTGAAAAAAATACTACCATGTCACAAGGACCATGTCTGTCCATTCTCAACAGCCTTTGATTATAGTGGCCACATAAGTGACTGACTAAAACTTTTTGATTAATAAGTTATCCAGACTCCAACTATTATGTTCACTGCTGCATCCTCCTAATCATTCCTAAAATTTCAAAATCATAGAAATAATGTGTGGTCTTTTATTTGATAGGACTTGAAGAAGAGTAAATAGTTTAATATGACTCAAATATGGGGAATCTAGTGAGAATTAGCTTTACATGAAACTGTAAAAGAGATTATTGTCAAGGTTTAAGATCCTTAAATTATTGTTAAGAATTTGAATTTTAACAGGAAGGCAGTGGGAGTTTCAAATAGAGATTTTCTTTTATTATTATCAAGAGAATGCCACTATTGATGTATGCTGTAGAAAAGCAATTATAAGCATAGTATAAAAAGTGGAATATAACTGGAACAGAGACTCTAGGTAGGAATTCAGGTTAAAGATAATTATCTACAGCTTGTGGTGCCAGTAATTGAGATTTATATAATACCCATATTATATATCAGACCCATATATTTATTGTGTAAGGAGAAAGTTTATTTAATCCATGACCATCTATTATTTATTTGTTTTCTCTGCCTTCTTCTTGGCATTCAGGAAGGAGACAAACAACTTGTAAGGGAAACATCTACACATCAACTGAATCCAGAACGTTATGTGCATACTTTCAAAGATTTATCTAATTTCTCAGGAGCCATCAATGTTACCTATCGCTTCTTAGCTGTCATGCCTTTACAAAGAAAGCGTAAGTATCCTTAGACTTTTAAAATCAAGAACAATAAAATATTTTGTTTTAAAATGATAACTTTCTTCATTTGTATAACAATAAAAGTTTATGGGTTTTACTAATATAATATATTCTTTGGGAAATAGTGAAGTGTTTCTTCACAAATTGCAATTATTCACGGATCCAATTCCATTAAAAACAACAAAAAAATTAAATGCCTAATTGTGACATGAACTTTTTAACAGTTTGCTATAGTACCATGCAGAGAGACTAGGAAACATCAATTGACTTTAAATTTTTAAAGTTAGCTTTTAAAAATAATTATTCCATAGTAATACAGTTTCAAACATTGGTTTGGTTTTTATGACATGCCACCAGCTTGAAGTAGTGAAAGTCATTATATTTGTTTCCTAAGATACCATAACAAATATCACAAACTAGGTGGTTTAAAACAACAGAAATGTATTCTCTCATGTTTCTGGAAGCCAGAAGTCTGAAACCAAGGTGCTGGCAGCACCACATTCCGTGTAGGGGGGAATCCTTCCTTGCTTCTTTCGGTTTCTGGTCGCTCTTGGCATTCCTTAGTTTGTGGCAACAAAACTGCAATCACTGCCACTATCTTCACATGGCCTTCGTCCCTTTGTCTCTCTGTCTCTCTGTGTCCTCTCCTATTTTTATAAGGACACTAGTCATTGAATTTAGGGCCTAATCTGGATCTGATATGATTTCATCTCGAGATCCTTAACTAATTACATTTTCAAAGACTATTTGCAAATGAGATCACAGTCTGAAGTTTCAGGTAGACATGAAATTTTGGAAGAAACTATTCAATCCACTACAGACACTTTGGATCCAAGAAGTAACATACTACATTTCATGGATTTCAAGACATTATAGATTACAGAAAGTATCATGATCTAATTGATGCACCACTAAGAAAGTACAAGCATTATCAGTTTTAAGTTGTAAGATGCCATCAGTTGTGATATACAACCTGATTTTAAAATATTTCTGTGTGAAAAATATGAGTTTTAGAATAAGTGATACACCATGATATCATGAACTTCTTCGTAGATCATGTGGAAACCACAAAAATTGAGTTCCCTGTTAAGAAGTGTCCCTAAGTAGCAAATGAGTTTGTGATCACCAGGTTGAGGAAACTGTAACAATTCAGCTTTCTTTAGATCTTTCTTTCTTCCATTTCAAATGTCTACTTCTCTTACACACTACTTACTAGGTATTACACCTTGCACGAGTTTCCTCATCTCACTGTGACTTAGTTTCCTTATCTATAAAACAGGAATGTTGATAAGTGCAAAGCTATCTCAAAAGACTGTTTTGAATATTCAAGATGCATATTACATGTAAAATACTCAGACTTCTGCCTTTTATGTAGAAAGTATTCTATAAGTATTGGCTGTTATTGAGTATTAATGAGGGCTGGTGGCTTGAGTTAAATTGTAACAGATAACATGTTAGCTTTTCAGTAGAAGACAGGATGGTAAGCCCAGGTATTTCAATGAAACATGTAAATTTCTACCTCTCTAATAGACTAGTAAAAAAGATTTTTCTTGGAAGGGGCTTTTTCAGTATCACGCAAATGAAATGAAGTAGGTGTCTGTCTTGAAACAGTGATCTTGGTGAATATAAACATTTCCCTATTTTCCAAATGGTGGCTCTGAAATTTTATTCAGTTCTGAGTCATGGTGAGAATGAGAGCTTTAAAAAGTGAAAACATTTTAATTAGAAGACATCTAACACTTCTCACAGGTGAACTGCCGTTTCACAGGGTTTTATTTTATTCTCTAAAAATATCTAATTTCTAATTTTAGGTTTTAAATATCTGAATAAAAATTTCACCAGACAAAATTACTACAAAATGTGTTTTACAATAAAGAAATCAGTAATATTTATGTCTTAGAACAATACATCATACGTTTAAGCAATAATGCAGGTTTTCAAAAATAGCTTATGATATTGTTTTCATTCTAATTAACATACTAGATAAATTTCAAAATAAAATTGTGACATCCAGTTATGAATTATTCTGGTACAAGATAATAACAGTGATTAAAGAAAGGTGAAAATATATGGCATGTTTTCTGTGAAAAACTTAAAGATGATTAAAAGAATGAGTGACCCTTAATTTTCTTTTTCATCATTTGAGGCTAGTTTGTCATTCTTAACTGGATGAATTCCTGTCTCCTTTTGCAGGTTTTTTTTTTTTAAAAAAACAGTGTCAACGTTATTTAAATATCTATCTTCTCTAATGGGCATATATGAGAACATTAAGCTGCAGAACACTTTAAACCATATATCTTATTTCATAAGCAAATGTTTAAGCAATAGAGCTCATACATCATTGTGCTTAAGATGCAGTTTTTCCATAGAAAATATCAATTATATATAAAGTACTATAACCTTTATATATTTAGCATAAGTCTTTAATGACAAAATGTTCTATATATAATCATTCACTTAGATTTACTTAATAGAGTAGCAGGCTTAAAGAGAAAAGAACTTTTTTTCTTTTTTTTCTATGTTATTCAAAACCTAATTTCACATTTAATTTGGCTTTCTTCTGAATTCTTTTGTTCAGGGTTTCTTACAATTGGACTTTCATCAGTGAGACGAAAAAAAGGAAATTATTTACTTGAGACAATCAAGTCAATTTTTGAGCAATCCAGCTACGAAGAATTGAAGGAAATTTCAGTGGTGGTTCATCTAGCTGACTTTAATTCATCCTGGCGTGAGGTCATGTTACAGGATATTACACAGAAATTTGCCCACCATATTATTGCAGGAAGATTAATGGTTATACATGCTCCAGAGGAATATTACCCAATCCTGAGTGGCCTTAAAAGAAATTACAATGATCCAGAAGACAGAGTGAGATTTCGTTCCAAGCAAAATGTAGATTATGCTTTTTTGCTTAATTTTTGTGCCAATATTTCAGACTATTATGTAATGCTTGAAGATGATGTTCGCTGTTCAAAAAATTTCTTTACTGCCATCAAGAAAGTCATTTCATCCCTAGAAGGAACTTACTGGGTAACCCTTGAGTTCTCTAAGCTTGGCTATATTGGAAAACTTTATCATTCTCATGATCTCCCACGTTTGGCGCATTTTTTATTAATGTTTTATCAAGAAATGCCTTGTGATTGGCTACTGACTCATTTCCGCAGTCTGTTGGCTCAGAAAAATGTAATTCGTTTTAAACCATCTCTCTTTCAGCACATGGGTTATTACTCATCATATAAAGGAACTGAGAATAAGCTGAAGGATGATGATTTTGAAGAGGAGCCATTTGATATCCCAGATAACCCTCCTGCAAGTCTTTATACCAACATGAGTGTTTTTGAAAATTATGATGCAAGCAAGGCTTATAGTAGTGTTGATGAATACTTTTGGGGAAAATCACCTTCAACAGGAGATGTCTTTGTGATTATATTTGAAAATCCAATTGTAATCAAAAGAATTAAAGTGAATACTGGAACAGAAGATCGACAAAATGACATTTTGCATCACGGAGCCCTAGATGTTGGGGGAGATATTAGATATTTTAAACAAAATAGACAATGTGTTACTTACATAAGACTAGGGGAATTCAAAAATGGCAACTTTGAAGTATCTGATGTAAATCAAAAAATTCCATTTGATATACATTGTATGAGGATATATGTTACCAAAACACAAAAGGAATGGCTGATTATTAGGAGTATTAGCATTTGGACTTCTTAGCCAATTAAATCAATATGTCCAGTTACTGAAGCAGGTCTTCCTGTTTCCTTTTTGGCTACCTTCCTCTTTTACTCCCTTTATCCTCTGGAGGGAAAATAATGGATCAGATGTTCAAAAACTCATTTGGGCAGTTTTGATTTACACATCGTCAGCATACTTTTACTCTAATACACATTTACATTTATTTTAACTTCTGAAGTTGAGTATCAGTTCACAGTTAATGCTACTTTTGTTTATATTTTAATGTTATCATATTACTTTCAAAATTTCATCTGAATGTCAAAAAGTGACATGAAGGATTTCAAATGGGAAAAATGTAGTTTGTTGGATGGTGAATCTTGAAAAATAGTTGCCACTGTATGCACTTAGTTAAGAAGTGATTTCATTATATCATCAGATAACTTTTATTAAGCATCTCTGTGACTATGCAGTTGGTTAGAATGATAATGTTTTTTCTTTTCTTGTAAACTTAGGTTTCCATAGACTTCTGTACATCTACAATGAATACCTCCTTATAGAAGTGATGTCTTTACAACAGAATTTGTGTGTAGGTGGGGTGATGGAAAGAAAAAAAAAAGACTTAAAAAATATCTTCCCCTGATTATATAAAAGGGGACATTGTTCAATGTATAAAACCTTGAACACCTGTTGTCAATAAATTTTCTGTGGGAAGCAGTCTTTTTCTAGTTTCCCTTTTGCAAAGAAGTAGTTATGCTCAATATTTTCAGGTTCCATTGGGTACCTGCATTTAATAGAAGAAATTAAAGAAGGCTTATAGTTAGTCCATTCTTAATGAACATTTTCAGTATATGCAGAAAATTTTTGAAATTGATTTTATATGTTTTGTATTAAAATTCATATGATTGAAACCATTGTGATTTAGCATATACTTTTTTGGAGTTCAAATGGACATCGTATGAAGGACAGAAGTAAGAAACAGAAATCAGTCACTTCTTCTACACACAGAGCTAGTTCATAGCAAAGCTAGAATGAGAGATCAGATGTTCTGATATCCAGACAATGTTCTTTCCCTTATGTAGAGATTAGTCTTCACATAATTTATGCTTTTGGTTCTCTGGTACGTGAGTCTCAGATAATAAGCTATTCTATCAGAAATAGCTTGTATAATTCTCCTGTAAGTCATGTTATCATTCTGTAAAATAATCCTAAAGTGTGCTAAATGATGCTCTTGTGGTATATGCACCCAAATGGTAAGCAAACTTGTCAAAATTTTACCGTGAGGGACTTGACAATAGCATCCACACCATGGGTCCATTAAAGCAATTCAGGACACCTTAGTGCATCCTAAAATCATTGTTTTTTCAGAATGTCCTGAGCTTGTCTCATCCTTTTACTTTTTGACAAACAGCAAAGGTGAAGGGGTTTATTACGAAGAGAAATAAAGAGTACTTCATGGATGTTTATGGAAAGACTCAAATATACTATTATATAGACAAATATATATATATATACATATATATATATATATATATGGAGAGAGAGCGCAAGAGAGAGAGATATTAGACTTGGGATAATGAGAAGGAATAGGAATTCCTCTTGTTCTTGCTTCCATCCTGAAACAAAATCCTTAGGACTCACTGGTATGATACAGTCCAAAAAAAGAATGGAAAGTATTTTATTAATTCTATTCAAATCAATTAAGTTAGAAACTCAGACTTAAAAATTGGAAAATATTTTCTTTTATTGATACAATAGCTACTGTGTATTTTCTTTGCACCCAGTTGCTATAGTGTTAGATAAGAAAACAATGAACCTATAAGTATTAATATCCTGTGGCACATCTAACTTTTAAAGTCCAAAGAAAAGATGAATACTGCCACTAAACTAAACTAAACTAAACTAACGGTAATAACCTTTGCTTTCATTTGGAGGATGCTTGCCAGACACCTAAAGATATTCTGTTTTCTTGACTTTTCTCACCCACTTTTATTAACTGGTTAATCATATATATAGTATTCTACGCATATCTCAGAAATCAGCAATAACTTTTCTGCACTTTCAATGATAAAAGGTACACAACAAAGACATACAATACCAAGACCTAGGTAGACTCCATGAGGTGAGTTGTAAACTTTTACATATTCTTCTGGGAGTGCTTCCAAAGACCAGCCATTGACATCAACTTCTGGAAAATGCTTCAAGAAAGATTATTTAAGGTAACAGTGAAGTTGGATGCTTGCTGGAGAATTACAAATGCTAATGTGAACCAAAGGGATCACATTTCATCTTAAATTTGATCCTTTCATTACTAAAACTGGGTTTGAGCTGATCAATCACCTAAGACGGTCTCTATGTTTTCTTTACAGGTTGACTGTGGGTCAACTTTCTAAGAAAAGACTTTGACAAAGAAAGCTTCTCCATTATGGATCAGGGGGACAAATAACCTTTCTCTTAAAAAAAAAAATCTGACCAAACATTCTTATCTTTACATGGTTCAATGCTGTATATCCTACATTTTAAAATTCTGAATAAGGCTCTAATAATCTTGTCTCAGAAACACAAAGCAAAAAAGATAGGTTTAATTATATTCTGTTATTAAGCATTATGTGAGATCTCTGTCTTTGCAGTAATTTAAAAAATACATATATTAAATTCTTTGTTACAAGTACCCATTGAAAAAGACTGGAATGTGACATGAATAGCTGAGTTATTTAATTGCTATGAAAATAAGACGCTGATAGGTTTCAAGCACAAAATATGGTATGACCTTAAATACCGTCTCGATTTTTATACTTTAAACTGTCTGAAAGATTACTTACACTTAAAATTCTTCTTAAGGGAGCCTTTTCAGCATTTATGGATATCAAAGAAAAGCATCTTGGAAAAGCACAATACAAATTTGGAAAATAAACATTTTCGGAAAATACACATTTTAGCGGCAATAACAAGTGTGGATATAAAAGAAGTACATAAAACTTGTTACTGCAAGCACTTTTACATTCTCATTGAAAAACTATAACCTTGTGCAATTTATAAAGTAGATATTTTCCAGTTATAAAAATATAATTTGGAAACCAATGTGTCATTTAGAACTATTTATGTCATACAGCTACACTCATGACATTGGAACATTCCATTTCTTACTGAGCCAGTATTCTTGGGGAACTTTTATAAAGCTATCATAGAAAAACTGGCTGTACAATAATGGTGTATAAATGAAACAAACATATATGAAATGTATGATATGGCAGGGAAAGCACTTGCTCTTCTAGATGTCTGTACGGCACATTTCACTCAATATTTGCCAGTTTGCAGCACGTCCTTTAGAACATTGCTCCCAGGATTAACACTGAAAACACTGCTCTCAATCTCCTCTAGCAGTTGAAGATGAAAATGTAATTCTCTTATTTGGCCTCATCAATATATCCATTAATACAACACATTTTTTATCACCATACTACTGACTAATAAAGCCCACACTCAAACTTTATATTACATGATCTACTGATAAAACATGATTTGCCATTTTGTCCATGTTCAATTGATTCTTTGAAGACTTCTTCTAAAATTTAATATTAATTTCAAAAGAATTTCATTTTGTTTCTTCTGACCCACGATCCCACACTTTCCAGTTCTTGATTCTGTCATTCAGTGTTTTAATATAGCCTCCCAAATTTGTGTTACCATAATTTAATATGTATGTCTTTTGTCTTCATAGGAGATACAATGGAAGAGTCATGCAGACCTGAGTTTGAAACCCAGATCTACAATAACTAGTCTCTAGATGTGATAAAAGTTATTTAATCTCTTTGAAACTCAGTTCCCTCCTCTGTGAAATTGGAATAATTTTACCTTGAAGGATGTTAGAGCTGGAAATCAGATAACATAAACTCATCAAGAAACTTATGTTTCCTTTTTAGCCATGTTATACATATGTAAAAGGATATGGCCCTTCAAAACACTACCAGAGACCTTCATCCTGATCAATAGGAATCATAAACTTGACTACGCATTAAATATGTTATCCACCCTCCTTTTTATATTATGTCCAAAAGAATGTCATGTAGAATTATGTAAATGCCTTCCTAAAATCAAGATATATTTCTGTCATTCTAATCTGTTACTTTAGAAATCTTATTCAAAATTTGTAACATTTGTTCCTAATGTTCCCATTGTAAATATTAATGACCATTTTTTAAAGAAATCTAAATTCATTTACTTTTAAAAATAAAGAAAAAGAAAGGCTTTTTGTAATTTCTAAAATTTTGCTTAGAATCTTTATTAAGCTCATAGAGCTGTGGTTTTCAAAAAAAATTTTTTTAATATTGACTTCCTGTTCTCTGGTATCTTTTCCATTACTGGCAAAAGTGACCAGTGCAATGATATAAATGACCCAGGCCATGATGTTCAAACTTGGAAATAGGCAGTTTATCCCCTTGACTACCTTGAGTTTCAGTGTTTGTATTTCTACTGCTTTGAATTTCTTCTCTATTCATTTCAGAATTATTCTTGTTAGGAGGGAAAAGGCTGTAATGCAATGTGATTTGATTAGTTCTTTTTGATTTTCCTTTGCTTTTTTTTTAAAATATAAATTTATTTACTTATTTTTGGCTGCGTTGGGTCTTCGTTGCTGCATGCGGGCTTTCTCTAGTTGCAACGAGCAGGGGCTACTCTTTGTTGCGGTACGGGGACTTATTGCAGTGGCTTCTCTTGTTGCAGAGCACGAGCTCTAGGTGCGGGGGCTTCAGTAGTTGTTGCACGTGGGCTCAGTAGTTGGGCTCTAGAGCGTGGGCTCTAGAGCGCAGGCTCGGCAGTTGTGGCGCATGGGCTTAGTTGCTCCGCGGCATGTGGGATCTTCCCAGACCAGGGCTCGAACCCGTGTCCCCTGCAGTGGCAGGCGGATTCTTAACCACTGCGCCACCAGGGAAGTCCCATGTTTTTCCTTTGTTTTTAACTGTATTTTTTATCTACCCCTGAGAAAACATCTTCTTTATTATTTTTTATATGTTCCAAAATCATTGCACATGCGTGTATCTACATATCTGTCATGAGTGCTCTCTCTCTATATATATTTATGTCTGTGTGTATATACACAAACATACATACATATACATGTTTATATGTATATATCTGTGTGTGTATATATATATATTTGTACACGTGTACCTATATAGCTGAAAGAGAGAGATGTATATCCTTTGCATTATTTTTAGCTTCCACACTTCCACTTATTCTTGGCTTTAGCTTTCATGACACGCTGTCTTCCTGGTTATGTTCCCATTCTGAACTGGCTTTTGGTTACTTGTCCTTACCACATATTTTATACATGACATCCTCTGAAAATATTTCTCATTAGAGATTTTGTGCAACTGTTTAGATTCTTTAAATTCTTTATTTTTAAATTTAAATTCCTTTGAATTTAAATAAAATTTAAATAAAATTTGAAGGTTAAAATATGAGTTTCAAGGGGTTGTATTTCCAAACTATAAAGATACTCAGATAACAAGGTCAGGCATCCCCAAAATTCTAATCTCTTCCACCTCATTAATCTGCTCATCATCAGTTAGTTACTCCAATTTAAGTCCAGAGTAGAAATCATTTCATTAACCCCCAAATCTTCTGAGATGATTTACTCTTCTATTTTTAACATTGAGATTGAAATGTAGATTTGAGGCCATGTGCTGGATAATTGGATATGAACATCTATTCTGAAAAACATATTTGAGACCAAAGTAGTTTTTTATTTGAACAATTGCTTCAGCTTCCCATGTCACTCTGTCTAGATATTGTCTTTGAAGAATTACTCAAAAGTTAAATTCACTATGTGAGAAAATATGTTAAGTTGTATATGCTCATAGAAAAATACAATCACATTAAGAACATAGACTGTTCAAATTTCATGTCTTATAGGAGGAAAAAGCAATACCCTAAATAGCCAGCTCTTTAAAATGGCTGAACCGGGGCTTCCCTGGTGGCGCAGTGGTTGCGAGTCTGCCTGCCGATGCAGGGGACACGGATTCGTTCCCCGGTCCGGGAGGATCCCACATGCCGCGGAGCGGCTGCGCCCGTGAGCCATGGCCGCTGAGCCTGCGCGTCTGGAGCCTGTGCTCCGCAACGGGAGAGGCCACAACAGTGAGAGGCCCGCGTACCGCAAAAAAATTAAAAATAAATAAATATAATGGCTGAATCAAACATACAGTGAAAAGATTCTCCATACCTTTTCTATTAAATGAAAATTTTCATGAGGCATATGCTCATTAAATTTAATATACAGGAAATTATCGCTTTAATTGTTGTTTAAGGGTAAACAATGACAGTGAATAAAAAATATTTAGAAACTGAGTCTATACTTTCAAAATACTACGTGTTTGTTAATACAACTTAAACCACAATAGCCAACATAACCTACAATCTTTCTGCCTAACTGCAAATAAATACAATTTTAATGTATAAAAATCACCAAAAGTCAATGCATAAATAAGCAATGGAGGCTGTTAGCACTCATAATTGAAAGCTAATTATAGCAAAAATATTTAATTTATGGTATACTCAAAGGTCTGGAAGAGATGTAGAGAAGTTTTCCTTCTATCTACCTCCTCCTGCCTCACTTCACTGTGTCACCAAGGAGACAGAGTGCCCGAAGTACCATACAGAGATAGATGGCAATCCCATTTTCAGTCTCCAAGGTTTTAATCTCTGTTACAAACTAGACATTTAAAAAATACTTTTATTAAATATAAATAAAATATTTTTATTTTTTAAGTGTCTAGTTTGTAACAGAGTTTAAAACCTTGGAGATTGAAAATGGGATTGCCATCTATCTCTGTATGGTATTTCAGGCACTCCCACCTAGAGGGGTGGGATAGAGAGGATGAAAGGGAGACGCAAGAGGGAGGAGATATGGGGATATATGTATGTGTATAGCTGATTCACTTTGTTATAAAGCAGAAACTAACACACCACTGTAAAGCAATTATACTCCAATAAAGATATGAAAAAATACTTTTATTATAATTTCATCTAAGACGATTTTCTTATTGAATAATCTATCATTTTATTTGTGGTATTTCCCCAACTATTTGAAAAAAACTCTTAAAATATTATATGCATTTTTCCCCATGAAATACCTCACATTGGTTTACATGTTTGACATTTCCTATATTCCCATTTTAAAATAATCTATATAGTTCACTCCAACTTTTAAATATATTTATATTTTGCCACACACTGTTATTTTACATTTTTTACTTTATCAGTAAGTGAGAGTATATTTCTAAAAAATTAAAATAATGATCTCAATTCTACCAACTTTTTCTCTTTTAAAGTAGTCTGGTTTTGACTACAAATTACCTCTGTAATCTTACAGTTGTGCACCACATGAGACAGTGTCAATAGTTGGCAGAAGTTTTTCATTAGTATTAGAAAATAAACACATTAACAAACTACAGCTTGCATTTTAACAATGAGTACTGTTGAACGGTATTGAGGGTTTACACGTTTCTTTTTATAACGCATTGGATCTATTCTTGAATTAGAATTCCCTACCTACAAATAATTATACTGTTAATAAAAGGATAAATTTAAGAAGAATAATTCCCTAAAAACTAATTTCTTTGATTCATAAATCAACCTATCTAAGTCAGTTATTTTCAAAAGGGCAAACTGATCTCTGCTAATGGAATGAACAATGGCTTTTCCCTAAATGAAAATATTTATAACCTTAGCTTTTTATAGAATTACAATAAAGAGGCTTTCCCATTTGAGTAAGTATCCAATTAAAATTTTTTAATGATGTTAATGCAATTCGTATTTCTATTATCAACATTTCTCAAGCTCTAAATCATATATAACTGAGCACAAATTTTGTTCATTACATGTGCTATCTTTATCCACCACAATTTGATAATCAATCATGACCTCATTAGTGTCCTTAAAAATCACTTAGAGGGCTTCCCTGGTGGTGCAGTGGTTGAGAATCCGCCTGCCGATGCAGGGGACACGGGTTCGTGCCCCGGTCTGGGAAGATCCCACATGCCGCAGAGCGGCTGGGCCCGTGAGCCATGGCCGCTGAGCCTGCGCGTCCGGAGCCTGTGCTCCGCAACGGGAGAGGCCACAGCAGTGAGGGGCCCGCGTACCGCAATAAAAAAAAAAAAATCACTTAGAATATCCAATTATTTTGGAGAAACATTTGGAAAATGTGTCACTAATAGTCAAGAAGATTTCTAAGACTTAAGTGTGTATTTGAAGTATCTGTAATTTAATGCTTGCAGATTTGTTCAGTTAAATTCATGAACCAAAGTACATATTTCTACCCTCACTTTCTGCTGATGCCTTGTAACCATTCTCAGAGTGATCAAAAAACATCCTCTCAAAATATTCTCTATCGGGCTTCCCTGGTGGCGCAGTGGTTGCGCGTCCGCCTGCCGATGCAGGGGAACCGGGTTCGCGCCCCGGTCTGGGAGGATCCCACGTGCCGCGGAGCGGCTGGGCCCGTGAGCCATGGCCGCTGGGCCTGCGCGTCCGGAGCCTGTGCTCCGCAACGGGAGAGGCCGCAGCAGAGGGAGGCCCGCATACCACAAAAAAAAAAAAAAAAAAAAAAAAATATTCTCTATCATATCAAATTGCTATGAAATGAGTGATAATAATAACTGATTGCTAATTGAACTTTGACAATTGATGAGATAATCCTTTCAAATATTGTGGTAAGGAGAGGTTGCTGGGCGACCAAAGAATGTAAAAATCACAACAGGAAATACCGCATACAAGAGCTGGAAGGATTCAGACTGAAAATCGTTGCTTCATGATTTTGCCTAAAGCAAGTTATCTTTCCTCTCAGCGTTACAAATTACCATGGCTCAACTTTTTATTCTACAATACTCCTCAAATTTTTGCTCCTGCAAATCAAAATTTGATTCTTGAGACTGTCAAAAGACAATATTACTTGACCAAATAGATCAAGCTCACTCTTAATGAAATCGAAATTCCAGATTAGACTCAAAGCTGTATTTTGTTTGCCATTTTATAAAATGGATAAACTGTTTTCTGCTATGGGATGTTACAACAGGAGGTCCAAATTAATATGGGCAATGATGAATCTGAGTCATGTGTTTCCTATAAAAATCGATTAAAAAATATAAGTGCCCTTCTAGTTAAAGCAAACTAAAGTGATCATCTTTGAAAAGTAAAAAGATATTTTGTAATATTTTTTTCTGATAAATCTTTCAACTGGACAAATCAAGTTAATGTATTTATAGCTACACATATCAACACACCACCAGTAAGTAGGTACTTAATAAGTAGTGATCTGATGCACTACTAAAAATAGCTGTCATAAATTCCATTCATACAGTGTCACCCTAACAATTAGTATTTTGTTTTATAAGAAGAAAGTGACATTAGTTAAATTCTTTTGATGCCTATTTTATTCTTTCAAATATACTTATTTACTATTAATGTAAATTGTATTACTATGAATAATTAAATTTATTATAAATACATTATTTTTCACCATTTTTCTGATTTTCATCAGTATATTTAATAATTGCTGCAATAAAATTTATATATCACTCTCACAATACCTAAAAGATTTTACAAGGCACACTTTTACTTAACATAATAACAATCTCCATGCCACTGCTTCACTGTATTTTAATCTCATAATTTATGTGATTAATTTTGTTTTTTTAGCCATTTTAGGAGTCATAGAGATAGAGATTGTACAGGTACAAAAACACCTTTTGGATGAATTAGGGAACTAGCTTAACATACTATGTCAACATTCTTGATAAGTCAATTTATTGGTCTTACCATATAAAATATAATGTAAAACATTAATCATTTTAATTTAAATTGCTTACAATTTCTCCATTTGGAGAAATTAGTGTCTGGATTGTAAAAGCAAAATAGTGTCTGGATTGTAAAAGCAATAGGAATTTGGAATAGTCTAAGAATAGTAAATGTGATTTGTTAAACCAATAATTTTCTTCAGAATATATTCAAGACAATTTGTTAAAATGAGTGCACACAAGGAAATCAGTTGTGTCCAAATAGACTTAAAAATAACAAGAAACATATGGTCCTGTTAGAGCTGGACTATACTGACAAAGTAGTCACAGGTTTTAAAGTAATCTAGGAGGATTTTTAAGTAATGGGTCTACATTCATATCACTTTAACAGCTTTCACTGACTTGACCCAAGAATTTAGGTTCTATTTCCAAGAAATACAAGGAAAAAAAAAACCTAATTTTTTCAATTTTGGGAAAAATTCAGGGGTTTTTTTGGATAGAATTTATTAATTATGTTAATGAATCTACCACAGAATTCAAAATTTACCAGTTGATTCATTCCTTAATGAGATTTGAGCGATGTAGGAAAGGCATTGTTTCATCTATTGAAAATTTTAACAAATTAAATATTTCCTTACAAACTGAATGATTAAATCATGATGTTAATAATTCATATTTAATGGAGGGTAAAAGAGGAAGACAGAAAGTGAGACTAAGTTATCTAGATTCCAAAGAAAAGGCAACTGGGCTGATAAGAAAACAAAACAAGTCTCTAATTTATAGATTATTTGTATAGTCTCAGCATCTAAAACAGTGCTTACATGTAAATAACATGTTCTGAGCAACTGTAAAACAATGCTTTAATGACTTCATGTACATTTCATTATCTTATTGAAACAATCATGTAAGACAAGAACTATTATTAAACTAACAGCATATAAGGAAATTGGAGTTTAGTAACTTGTTCACGGTCAAGTAACTAATATGTGATGGAAAAGAGATTCTGTCTCAGGTCTGTGTAATTCAAAAGTCCATGCTCTTAACCACTAGTGTAAATCACCTCCTAATTATGATGCATTCACTGACAATGAATGTATATGGCCATAAAGTGATTATTTAGAAGATATGACTATATTAAAATAATATAAAAGTCTAAAACTGAATTTAGATTGAAATGCTTTCATATGAAATATTTTTTCTCATTTTTAAAAAATTTGAACATCTAAGATGTTTCTACAATTTATTTTGCTGTACTCAGCCAGAGCCTGGAAGTCTAAGGTTATTTGGTTTTTTTGTTTTGTTTTGTTTTGTTTTTTCTAATTCCAGTTATTTGAGAAAGAAACAAAACTTATGGACTCTGGGTGTATTAAAGGACTCCCAAAGTTGTAAATTTGAATTACTGCATTATATGATAGTCTTTCATAATTCCAACCCCAAATCTGCCTAATTGGTAGTTTGGCAATATGTGTGAAATATTTTTGGTTGATTAACTGAATTTTTTTAATTTTCAGTAAATATTTTGGAAAGGTTGGAAAACACCAACAAACTTTAAAGTTGCATTATCAGCTTACATGTACTGGGTGCTTAGTATGTATGGGGTATTCTCCTAATAGGTACTTCTGTTACTTATTAAAACAATGGTTTTTACAAGTCATTATGCAAAAGAATCACCTGGATAGTTCACTGAAAATGCATATATCAGACTACTGCATTCTTATGGTACACATAGTATGGGTCTAGGAATTGGTATTTTTAAAGTATTCCAGTTAACACTGATGCAGATGGTGCATGAACTCCTTTCAGAAATACTGCATTAAATCCTTCCAGCTCTCTTAAGTAGGAATGACTATTATTCCTACTTCAGAGATGAGGTATCTCAAGTTAGAGTTATGCAATTTGCTCAAGATCACACAGTCGAGTTGGATCAAAACTCTAACCTTGAGAGTGAAACCCTAAACCCAATTCTTATGAACACCATTATTCTTTACTTATATTTACCTAAATTAGTAGCTTTTAAGTCGGGTTGCTTGTTAACATCACCAGGGAAGTATTTTGCTCATTCCTCAGCTCCTCTCTCAGAGAGTCTATCATAAGTGTTCTGTAGTTTCCAGGAATCAGTATTTTTTTAAAAATTCCTAAGCAATTTTAACGTGCAACAATGAAGAAAAATTGAAAATCACTGTACCTCAGTAAAATTCCAAAGTTTCTCATTTATCCAAGTTGGAAAGGCCATAGATTAAGAAATGAGATTGAAGGTGTAGATTTTCCTTTGTTGTTCCCTCCCTGCCCTTGCAGTTCATTTCAATACTATTAGAGTTGGATTGAAAAATACAAGCTCCAGCCAACTTCCTATTGCCTTGCTGGGTCTATAGAGGTCATCATACGTGCCTTTCTATTGAATCTAGGATTGTAGTTTTGTTTTGTTTTTTTTAACATCTTATTGGAGTATAATTGCTTTACAATGGTGTGTTAGTTTCTGTTTTATAACAAAGTGAATCAGCTATACATATACATATATCCTCATATCTCCTCCCTCTTGCATCTCCCTTCCAACCTCCCTATCCCACCCCTGTAGGTGGTCACAAAGCACTGAACTGATCTCCCTGTGCTATGCGGCTGCTTCCAACTAGCTATCGGTTTTACATTTGGTAGTGTATATATGTCAGTGCTAACTCTCTCACTTCGTCCCAGCTTACCCTTCCCCCTCCCCGTGTCCTCAAGTCCATTCTCTATGTCTGTGTCTTTATTCCTGTCCTGTCCCTAGGTTCTTCAAAAACATTTTTTTTAGATTCCATATATATGTGTTAGCATACGGTATTTGTTTTTCTCTTTCTGACTTACTTCACTCTGTATGACAGACTCGAGGTCCATGCACCTCACTACAAATGACCCAATTTAGTTCCTTTTTATGGCTGAGTAATAATATCCCATTGTGTATATGTGCCACATCTTCTTTATCCATTCACGGATAAAGATAAACTTCCCTGGTGGTGCAGTGGTTAAGAATCCACCTGCCAATACAGGGGACACGGGTTCGAGCCCTAGCCTGGGAAGATCCCACATGCCGTAGAGCAACTAAGCCCGTGCACAACTACTGAGCCTGTGCTCTAGAGCCTGTGAGCCACAACTACTGAAGCCCAAGAGCCCTAGAGCCCGTGCTCCACAAGAGAAGCCACTGCAATGAGAAGCCCACACACCGCAACGAAGAGTAGCTCCCGCTCGCTGCAACTAGAGAAAGCCTGCACACAGCAACAAAGGCCCAATGCAGCCAAAAAATAAATTTAAAAATTAAAAAAATATATAAAATGTGTCGATGGACACTTAGGTTGCTTCCATGTCGTGGATATTGTAAACAGAGCTGCAGTGAACATTGTGGTACATGACTCTTTTTGAATTATGGTTTTCTCAGGGTATATGCCCAGTAGTGGGGTTGCTGGGTAGTATGGTAGTTCTATTTTTAGTTTTTTAAGGAACCTCCATACTGTTCTCCATAGTGGCTGTATCAATTAACATCCCACCAACAGTGCAAGAAGGTTCCCTTTTCTCCACACCCTCTCCAGCATTTATTGTTTGTAGATTTTTGATGATGGCCATTCTGACTGGTGTGAGGTGATACCTCATTGCAGTATTGATTTGCATTTCTCTAATGATTAGTGATGTTGAGCATAGGATTATAGTTTTTAAAAAATTGCATAAGTAATTTTTATATGGGTCTTGGCATATACATTTTATTAATTAAAACCTAGGAATCTTCATCTTAATACATTAAATATAATGGTGCCATCTTTTTAATTTGTTAAAATACAAGAATGTATTTTTTTTTAATGTAAGCTGAATTACCTTCCTTTTTTCCATAAACTTAAGTAAACTCATTCAAGAAAGGGAGAAAAACTACAACTTAGTTAAACTTTGTTTCATCTTTTCCATAAATAAATAAATTCTCCAAATGTCAACATTTATGTCTTTCCTCATGCAGTCATAGCCCATATTATCCAAATCTCTAATTTATTTGTTTTTCTTTCTCCAGGAACTGGGTACTTTAAAAATGTATTTATATTTGTTAAGTTTTCAAGTTTCACATAACAGATAGAGAACACACTGGCTTGATCTGAGTGTTTAGAGAGTTTGAGGTTATTGATATAAGCCTTGATATATATTCCCACAGAGAAATTAAAGTCCTTACTCAAATACCTGTAAAGTGTCAGAAACCTTGGTGATGGCTGATTGAGCCAAAAAAAGCAAAGGCAATGTACAGAATAAATTATGCACACCCACACACATACTTTTACACACACATTCACACATAGTTCCAAGGAGTCGCGTACATTAATTCCAACTCACAAATTCTCATTATTATCTGGCTGAAGAGAATCATGTCTAATTAAATTCACTTGTAAAAGAAATCTGGTCACTTAATCTTTTTGAGACCAATCAATACATTCATATGTTGATGTTTTGTCTTATTCCAAATATAATCTTTTTCTCTGCAAGGTCTCTAGCTAAAAGGAAGTATTTTTTCATGAATGAAGAGATCTCATAAATAATATTCTGAAGCCAATTTTTATTTTGGACTCACAGGATTTTCAGATTTGATCTACATAAAATTAGTTTCAGGAACACTCATTTGTATGATTTATTTTCTCTTTGCAAACATTACTGGAAATGTTAGCTATCAAGCTTGAATTTAGGGGACCATATATACTTAAAATACAATGTATAGAGATTTCTTATAGTCATTTGATAGTCTCAAGATAACCAATTTTATCTTTAAACTTTCCATTGATTAGTATAGAAGAAATAACATTTTCCTCTAAGATGAAATGAAACTTGTTCTTTATCAAACACCATTTAAATCAAAGGATTTATAATTAAATACTCTCGATTGATTATGAATATGAAATGCCAGACAGTTTAACAAATTTGTTCAAAGTTTCATTGCTAATTAATACCAAAGACAAAAATACAAATCAGTGTTGTTTCTTCAGACAATGCTCTGTCTGAGATTCATCAAATTTGCAAATTCAAAAAATATACATACATTCAAAGATCTAAGATTAAAGAAGATTACCTTTGCTTATGTACTCAGGTGCACAGTAGAATGAAACAGTTGGGTTTAATAGTTTCACTAACAAATGATAAGATGACTACTTTGATTAAGTACCCTTATATTCTAGAAGTTTCAAACTAGGTAGGTGATGGTGATGGGTTAAGTAGGTAGATAGATAGATAGGTATGTCAGTTTTAGAAAAAGAGACCTACAGCTCCATCCATAAGCTTAGCAAAAATAAAAGAAAGTGAGAGAATGTGGCCAAATCAGATAGGGATAAATATGAATGAATAAAGAAAAGCCTTCAAATTAATAACTGAATGATAGGACATCATTTTTTATGTCTTGGTATTATTGTTTAAACTTTTGATAATATAAAAATGAATGTTTCATAAATTATTTTGGATACAATCATAGATAATATAACCATAACACAAAATTTCTGGATAATAGAAAGTAGAAAAATAAGCAATGATAATTTAAATTATTCAGCACAGCTAAATGTCATTTATTTGTCAGCTATTTAGTGAGCACTCTGCATTCCAGGCATGTCCCTTTCTTAACATAGCCTTACAAGTCAGTTTTGTGCACATTTATTAAATAGAGTTAGTCTATGAAAATCTGTCTATTTTGAAATGTTGAAACAATTCAGATAATTGAAAAGGTGATTAATCTGATAATCTTAGATCTGTAGACTTGGCATGAACCATGGTACACACTTGGACAAAAAAATGTCAATTTTAAGTAAATTTAATGAATAGCTGAAAGTTCTAATCATTCAGAGTATAGGACAAGTTCTGCTTCAAATTCAAGTTTTCACTTCATGAAAGTCACATTTGTTCATAATTATTCCTTCTCCGGCTCTAAGTGTGGTTCTCATCCAACTGTTGAGAGTGTCTTTTTTCCCAAATTCACAATTTTCATAGCAGTAAGGAAGTAACAAGAAATGTTAAAAACAATAGATTTTATAAAGAATCTTCACTCAACGTTCAACAACTCTCTTTAATTGAAAGAAAATATGCCTACAGAAGTTAACGCAGATTTCATGAGCCTTCAGCCAAGGTAACTGGGAAGGATTCATGAATAACTACCACATTTGACAGAAAATAAAAGGCTCCAAACTCTACATAATAATCCAAGGGAGATCAGTGATAGTACATTTGCATTTCTCAAGGGCTTTCTGGAGCCTCAGGATCTTACCTGAAAAGTGAGCATAATAATAGGAATTTCAGTCATCAGTCGGCAGATGGGGTATCTATTTTGGGATGGAGGATTTTTAACAAATCACATTACCTAGGTGGCAACTAATTCTACTTATCCATATGGCTGACTCTGTAGGGAAAAAAAAATTATTGCTGCTAATAGTTTCTCCTTTACCATTGAAGTGTCAGAAGAAACAGTAGGTGAAATCTTAAAACCTAGCTGCAATATTGGGAAAAAAATAATTGTAGTTTTCAGAGGAGTTGCAGTTTTTCTGGCCTATACATTAGATAAGGGTATTCCATAAATAGATAATGTTCTCTGTATCAGTAAATATAATTACCCTCATCTAGTCAATTTCCTTCACTTGGATTCCCCCTTATGGTTAAAAGCATAGTTTAATCAAGATAACTTTCTAGTTTAATGGATGTTGCTTAAGGTCCTGAAATAGAATGATACTCTTAGTTCATCCAGGTATAAAAAATTTCTAAATTCTCTCCATAACTATCATTCCAAGATTCGATGGCCAATGTTACCATAAAATCCTTGTGGACCCACAAAGCATATAAAGCTCACTGACAAGGAAACTTATTCTTTCCTCATCAACTCTTTTAAAGCCTTCAGGTGACTTTTATAATTACAGTTTTAATACTTGCTAAGGGGACTGTAATCATATTCTATGGTTATGTTTTCCACACATCTCATTGAGGTATACAAAGACAGTGAAAAAAACTGGACATAGTCCATAGTCTTACTATTCTGTTTTGATGATAGGGAGTGATTTTGACAATGGGTAGTCAATTCTTATTGCTTGAGCTCCATCATCACAGAATAACCTTGAAATCCTAATGAATTCCTGGAGCTTTAAATTGTATTTAATGCTGCCAGTCTGAGCCTCCCCATTATTTTAAGGTCAATGAAAAGTGTTTATCAATTTGTCTATATATAGTATGAAGTGAGTATGAATTCTTATGTAAGCAAAATCAGGGTAAAAAGGGAAATTCAAGAAAATAGGAGACTGTGTTTTGCTGTTTTTGTCAATTGCTCATATTGTATCTAGCATGGAAATTTCCTTAGGGTGAAGTTTGTATGGAGACAAACACATGAAATATTCCTGAGGTAGTAAGACATAGAGAAAGAGAATAAAGGAGGAATTTTTTGTGGATGATGACTGTAAATTAGAAAATAAACTATATATATATGTATATATATATACATAATATATACTATATATAATTCTTCTGATTATAATCTAAATCATATAATTTCATTGTTCACTAGTACCATCCCCAGACATATCCCTTTTGTTTCTTAACTTTTCTCACTCTCTGAAATGGAAATAACAAAAAAAAGAGATGTCTAAATATTCATGTCACGCATTTTTCTGATCTCGTAAAAGTTTATTTTTATCACTTAGTTGGCTTTTCTCTGTAATAAGATGGTAAAAATCTCAGTGTTTTGAGGCTGCTAAACAATGCCCATACAGTTGACAGTCTCAAGAATTATTATAAAATGATGGAGTTAGATGCTATGGGTCACACTTTGTAAATCTGACTGCAGCAGGACTAGAATATTAATGAAAGTCAACAGCCATTTTCTTACCTGCTACCAATTTGTAATTCTTGCCTTGGTGGCCGCCCATATATTACAAAAAGAATATCGTTTTCTAATTTATAGTCAGAAAGTCATTGGAGTGACTAAGATTCTGTTCTTGAAATAGGTATTAAGTTCATTGTCTTATTAAAAAATGCATACAGCACTATAAATTTGTGTGAATAAAATGGTTTCTTTTGAGCGAGATGTAGTTTTATAAAATAAAGTGTCATATATTATATAAATAAATACAGTTGCAGTAAAAATCAAGCTAGTAGGAGGAAATTGTTTCAACTTATGATTTTCACATCAAATTATTATTTTTTGGAAATTAGTTTAATAAGAGTATACAGTATGGGCCCATTCGTGTCATATGCAAAGAAACACCAACTATAAAAAGTCAGCCTTCAATTCATTCAAGACAGTCTTCAGAGTCGTTTCCCTATTCACTTCACAAAGTATTTCCAAATATAGAACAGTACAGCTCATTCTGCCTATGAATTATGGACTGCACACAAAACAATAATCATCCCCCAAAATTAGTCTGAAGGTTAAAGAAGAAGGGAGAGAGGAAGGGAGTGAAGGATTGAGTTGCTGAGAGTTTGCCTTCTGCTTATCCTTGTTCTAGATTTTTCAGCTATTTCTCTCACCTGATTCAAACCACAAATTTGTGTGGAAGGTTAGTTATCTTTATTCTAACCAGTGAGGACACAGTATTTAGTAATAGAGTTGAGATTCAGACGTAAAGATTCTGCATCCTCCCTTTGTCAATTTCTCCCCCAAATTGAGATGCCCTGCATGCTGGTTGAATTTTGTTACTCAATGAGAAAGTCACTTCTTTTTTAGTTGTATCTTTTCCTGTGTAACAAATAGATAGAACAAAGATGCTTGCTGAAAATATCTTCCAGTTGTATCATGTTTTTGTTCTGAATGGGGAGTCCTTTGTAAGTCTGCCTGGGGCTAGCTAGCAATATACATGGCCACCAGAAGCAGCAGAATAAAATAACTGAAATAACAATCTATATCTCACTAACATCAGACCCCAATCAATGCAGTCAATGCAACAACTTCCTTTGAAACTGAATTGCAGCTTATAAGGCAATTTTGCACTAATTATCACAATAAAACTGCAAGATAGGGAAAGCATGATATTATTTTTACAGTTTTACAGAGGAATAAAATATTGACCCTGACCTAAAGGGATTTGGCAGTGATTTTTTTTTCTTTGATAAGATGACTAGATGTCCTTCTTTTTTTTTTTTTTAAATTGAAGTGTACTGGATTTAGAGGTGAAGTTTAATACTTTTATAAGCACAAGACATAGTAAATTTAATAAATCAACATTAACACTTAAAAGTAATTTTGTTGTTTCAGTTAACTCTAAGGAGTGTTAGAAGAAAATAAATATTGATCTCAAATTCAGCAAGTAAAAAATTAAAAAATGCAGAAACCATGAGAAATGGTTAAGGTGAGTGATGGACAGGCAAAGTTGCTCTGTGAAACTATAGCACAACTTAAAGTATTTATTCATATGTCAATGTCAGGCTTAAAAACAGTTTCAATTACTTTTTTGAATAGAGTTTCCTCCATTTGTCTACAATAGTAAAATATACTTAGAATAAAACCAGATATCGATTTTCCTCCTTAAATCCAATCAAATATTCAAGCTTTAAAATTACAGGAACTTCTGAGAAGAAATTACAGAAATGAACAGGAAGGAAAGGGTGAGAGAGAAAAGAAAAGGAAAGGAAAGAAGAAAAGATATGAGGGAGGGAGGAAGGAAGGAAGAGGGTAGAGAGAGAAAAGAAAAATCTGTAACTTGAAGCCTGAAAAGCAAAGATTTCATACACTTGCCAATCTTTAGATACTATACCTCTTCTTTTATTAGCATACCTCAAAAAATTAAAAGAATTTCTTAGAAGTATAAATCTAATCCTCATGAGATTTTCCAGCTTTTCTGACGTTTATATTGATATTTCAAGTTTAAGACTTCTCGTAGATTAGATATGAATCATATGATTATAATTAAACAAAATTCTGAACAAGTTCCTCTTTGTTCTACCATATTATGAAATAAAACTTGAAGAATAAAGTTTGGCTACTGAGTCTACATATATTGTATTAAATGGTTAGTAGAGATTTAATGATATAGCAAAAGTAATCTAACCTTCTCTTCTGCCCAATTCACATGTATTTTTCTTATTTCAAAATGTGAAGAGGATAGGTATATACCAAACATAGATTTTGTAAGATTATGTACAATTAACAATCTGACAATTAGTTGGGTATTATTTAATTAAGCTTAGCTAAATTGAATATTCATGCCACTGGCATGCTTAGGTTTTTGCCTCTAAGAATATGCTTATCAGTTTTTTGGGGTGTTTTTGCGGCACGCGGGCCTCTCACTGTTGTGGCCTCTCCCGTTGCGGAGCGCAGGCTCCGGACGCGCAGTCCCAGCGGCCATGGCTCACGGGCCCAGCCGCTCCGCGGCACGTGGGATCCTCCCGGACCGGGACACGAACCCGTGTCCCCTGCATCGGCAGGCGGGCCCCCAACCACTGTGCCACCAGGGAAACCCTGCTTATCAGTTTTTGAAGGAGGTTCAATTTAGTAATAAGTATCTTTAAAATTGATAGTTCTAAATATTTTTTTTTTTTTTTTTTTTTTTTTTTTTTTGTGGTATGCTGGCCTCCCTCTGTTGTGGCCTCTCCCGTTGCGGAGCACAGGCTCCGGACGCGCAGGCTCAGCGGCCATGGCCCACGGGCCCAGCCGCTCCGCGGCATGTGGGATCTTCCCAGACCGGGGCGCGAACCCGGTTTCCCTGCATCGGCAGGCGGACGCGCAACCACTGCGCCACCAGGGAAGCCCCCTAAATAATTTTTTTAAAGATGAATTAATACCTATCCACACTCACTGGAAAAATAAATAGAATTATCCTTGCTTATTTAACAGTACATAACTTGGTGTTTCCGAGTTAGTTTTTAAATATTAACTGCTCCTCACATATATTTCTGTTCTTCACAGTGTATCGTCAATTGTAGACACTCAATGTGAAGTATTATGATAATTTCTATCTCTGAGGAAATAAGAAGATTGAGCCACAGAGAAGTTAAATAGATTTGAGACATGAGTGAGTATGTTTGACTTTTTAAACTTACATGATATGAAATATCCAAAAAATTTGAACACTTAACTTCAGTCTCATATTTGGAAGAAAGCTGAGTTGTGGATTCTGCTGTAGGTTAATGACAAGTCCCTCACATAATCCAAGGGAAATAATTTGGGCCAAGTAAATAAGTTCCAAATGTACATGGAAAACAAAGCAACAGAAGCCAATACACAATGGTGGCTCCCTTTACCCAGGACCTACTTTAATATCTTAAACTTGAAAGTTCTCATACCATCTGCACTCCCCTGAACAGATGAAATCTTTGCTGAAGGATTTCAGTATCTATTTTTACCGTATGCTCTGTCTGGACTCACTCTTTTCATGACTGATAGATTTCTTACTTTCTCATTCAACACTGCAATAAAAGGAAAATCCATGATTTTCTTTGACACAACAGAACTATCTTTAGCTATATTCAGAGGAAAGAGACTAGGATAAAGGTCCATTTTCTTCTTCCTTCATAGCTCACTGTTATTTGCAGGATACTTTTGTCTTAAGGACTGTTGCTCAACCTCCAAAACTGTTAATTCCCTTCTAGCTGCTACTGGAATTCATGTGTATGGTGATAGGAAGCCTGGAAGAACAATTTCTGTACATATACTTCTGACCAATGCCCTTGAAAAAGACCTAAATATGACTAACTTTTGAAATGAATAAAGTGACATGACCTCATTGCAGAAATACCTGTAAGATCCTTGATCTGGGTCCTTCACAAATAATATGCTTTCATGTACAGATGAAAAAAAAAATAAAATAAATATTAATCATAAACATAGTTCAGAAAATAGAAAAAAATAAAAATTAAGCACAGACATAGCGCATCTCCTTGCTTAGAGCCAGGTAGGATGTTATCACTATTTCTTTGACAAGAAACCAAATTCTGAATAAGTAGACTGCTTTGAGGAAATATAGATGACAACAAAATAACAGCTTATACTTTTTAAGCTATGACACTGGCAAAGTGCTTTCACCTACATTTTGTCATCATTTTGTCTCACCAACCAATGATTCCACACCTGCTTGAAAGACCTGTAACCATGAAATCAGCTTTCAAGATAGGCAGACCTCCACTGAGCAGTTTGTAACTCATTTCAAAATTTACTTTGGTATTTGCTTAAGGGTATATTTCTATGTTTTTTTGTATCAACTCAACGAAGCTTTCTAAGCAAGGTTACTCCAAAAATAATTTGGGCAATGGGAAAAGAAAAACAAAATTCTGTGGATTTAGATTATTTTTTAATTTCATGTCATAAATTATGTGTTTCCCTAGTCTCTGACTCTGTTTCATATTTGCATGATTAGCATGGGCTGAGGATAGAACTGGGCCTCATGATTCATTATTTAACTATGTGGTATGTCCTCTGGGGTTTGGGTTAAATCTTACACAACAAACTGAAAGCTAAAAATTTTAATGGCATTTTTTTTTTAAACAAAGTGTTGCTGTTTAATTAAATTAAATCTTTTCTAAGGACTAAGTGTAACTTTCTCAAGTCTATGAACTTTCTCAAATTTTGAAATAATATTTTAGAAAGTTTATCACATTGCTTCAACAAATTTAAAACCTTAAGTTTGAGGTGTCTGAAATGCAAACATAATGTATATATTATTTCTGTTATCTAAGCACAAACAATATACCAAACCTATAGAGAGAAGGGATTCTCATGTTAGTATAAAGTTTCTTCAACAAAACTGAGTAATAGAGCAATCCACAATTTCCTTTCTCTGCCAGTGTCACAGATGGCCGCCAAGTAGTTTGAAAATATGATGCTTGTATGTTTGCATAGACAAAGAGAGTTTTCAAAAAATTATTGTAATTCCCACTGTTTTCTCCACACAAAGTTGAAGATTATGTCCAAATTTTTTTTTAAATCAAATTCATCAAAACTACCTACCACTTATATCTCGTTTGTCATTTGGAAGAGAGATTTTAGTTGTGTTGTTTCTTCGTGAATCTGGTTTTGTAAAAATCACTCTTCTGTTAAGCTAGTTGAGAAACTACTTTTTACCGTATGTGTTCAGGGACTTAATTTCATCAAAGATAGTAATATTTATTGTGCCCTAATGAGTCTCATACTGATCTCATGGTCAACCTTTACTGATTGAATTGTATGCATATATAAAATATGTAAAACTAATGATCTAGATGTTTTCTTCATTAGGTAGCACAAATAATTATTGTTAATCTGTGTCATGTATTTTTTTAAAAGTCTGTAACATGGTGAAGTAGTATGCTTGCTGTTTTTATACCCATGCTTGCAATTTACTATTCATTTGAAGCAGCAAATTGAGAATTGTTAAAAATTGTGAAGACTGAACGACATAAAAACATTGTGTATACTTTCTATAAATATCTGTTTTCATCAACTGAATCTTTTACTTGTCCCCAAAAGAAAGAAAAGTTGTCATTTGTCTTAAGCATAACTGTAAAGGTGATCAACAAGAGAATCTTATGAACTGAAATGGGAAGAAAATATCTATTCTGTTATTTCTATTCTTTCATTCTAAATCAGGTGGGCATTAAAACATTCCCATCTGAGAGTAAAATTGATGGAAAATATCACCGTAACTGTCTAATATTCTGAATTAAATGTTTTATGCAATTAAAAGGAAAAGTTGACTTAAAATTTAAAAATGACTCAATTTCCAAAAGTTATGGGAATATCTTGTGAGGCCTGTTCAATTAGATACTTGGATTAGGTGCACCATCTAGTGGTCAAATTTCACATTCCCACTATGAAGGCCGAAAGACCCCTCTTCCTGGTGTTTTACTTTGAATATACTTTTTGTTTATCATTTCAGAAGTTCTGATTTTTTTATGAAAGTATCTGAAAAGTATTCTAATCCTGTATCCATGTATTTACTTAAAAAAGAAAAATCATAAATATATAAATCAACAACTGCATCATGTAAAACAAGAATTTTGTTTTGTTTCACTTCCAGTTCTACCATTTTAGTATTAATTTAAAAAAATAGAAAGATGAAAAAGAGTATGACATGAAAAAATTGCATACTAAAATGTAAAAGCATACAACACTCAGTCAACATTATTCAAAGTTTATAAATGAAAACACTAATGGAGTTTGATATTAATAGTACTGTTTCATCAAACATCATAAAGGTAATTGTGCTTAATAAAGAGTAAGCTGATTCAAAAAGCATTTTTCTCTTGATAATAATTTTTCTCTAGGTAATTCTACTTCAAGTACATAGTGGCTTTCTTGCAAGGCATGGAGTAACCTTTTGTGAAACTGGATGTTTTTGTTGGAATTGAAATAGCCCTGAGTAGATATAGGGGCAGACAAGATTGAATCTGAATTTTTAGTAACATTTTAAATTTTAAATTAGAGGATAAATTGAATTGCTAATATTCCATAAGAAAAAGTAAATATCCATATGGATTTTAACTAAGACATTTTCATTAAGAAATTCCAATTATTTATTCTAATATGAAATAACAGAAAAATCAACTTAACTCTCTCAATGACTAAAATTTTCTTCCACTTTCCTTCTTAGCATGTTCCAGAAAGAAATGGCCCCACGATTCAGATTCAACCTAACTTGAATGCTAGGTGTATCTAGTCCTGTTCTTCTCATATTGTCTTCAGAGTCCAACTCAATAAATATAGCCCAGAAGGACTTCCTGCTCCAACAAATGAGACCAGTCAGAAAAATTAGGAAAGGATTTAGGGACTTCTGCACTTCTGAGGCCATTGAGAGGCTACAACTGTTTCCTGGAATTAGCAAATGAGGTCAAAGCCATCTCATTCTGAGAAAGACAAAAGGACACACAGAGACACACACACACATACATAAGCACACCCTTAAAACCTCGCGCCCTGGCAATAACATCTCTCATCACTTACCCTCAGATTTTATGTTTCGTTGCTATTCTAGACCACAAGTGATGTTTAACTACACTAGTTTAAACCAAAACAAAACAAGTAAACAACAACAACAAAACATAAAATGTGAAAGATTCACTTTCCCAAGGGCCATACATGATATTCAAGTATACATGTCTCATTAGTGATGGTCTAAATGTGTTGGTAGATGCTAAAAATACCAGCCTAATATTCCAAAGTAAAATTGTCTACTCTCAATAGTTTTACAGGGCTGAGAATGATTACTAACGAATGATTGCTCAAGTCAATACATGAACTATCAATCAACAAAGGCAAAAATACATTTAGACTAAGGGAAATTACACTACTGTGTAGAGAACTATAAAACCATCCTGTTTAGTTCAATATAACATAAAATACTAGTTATCACAGTTTCAAAGAACTAACTTGTGTATAAGGTCAAAAAGATGTTCAGGAAAGTGTCAACATGAGCCATTGCTAGGGTAACCATATAGCTGGGTTTTCCCAAAATAGTACTGAATTTCTCAGTTTATGATATGTACTGGCCTTCTTTCCTCTCTCTCTGAGTCCTCACATTTTTTTTTTTACAAATAAAGAGATATGATAGAGTGATATTATCATTAGTAAAGGAATAAATATTAATCAAAGTTAAACTTTCATATTTCAAGCAAATTTTCAGAAAGAAAATACAAATGTGTGGCTAATAGTAAGAATTTTCTTTATAAATTCAACTATTATTTTTAATGTTTTTTGGTTGGCGCACATCCAACCAAAATTGGACAAACTACCCTGCCCACAATGTTTCTGAGTTCTCACATAAAATTTTATTTTCTAAAATAAGGTTTAATGCCTCAAAATAAATTTAATATGTAACTAAGACAAAATTTGATAACTAGAATGCCTTATTTTATCATAATTTCCCCTTTGAAAGGAGATTTTTTAAAGCTTAACTCTAATTTGAATATCTCTTACTAACATATCCAACCAGGTTTGTGTTATTATGTAATTGCACAGTAATTTGGAAAAGTCCAATGTAAAGAACTGTTTTTTTGTTTTGTTTTGATTTAATTTGTTTTGTTTTGACAGAAGTTAGGCTTTCACAGAGTTAACAAAACTATGAACCCCTAAAGTGGAATCACCATGTTTAAAAGTTCTCCTATTCATTCTAAGCAGGCTTGGCCTGGATCTGACCACATTTCCAAGCAAGAGAAGCTGTTTGTGAATAAACACTAAGCATTGAGCACCCGTAGAGATTAGGAAACAGGAAATACCTTACAGACTGATCAGGGACCTTGCTTGTAGCTTTATTGTGTTTGTGCCTAAGGATTTCTTCCTCTTTCCAGTCTTAAAATATGATTTTAGGATCCTGGGCTTAAACTAACACCATACATTATATTCCTATCTCTTGTAGTAAATCTATGTGTCTGATTATATACAAGCCCTCTGATACCTAGGTGTTTTAACACCTTTATTTTTAATACTTGTATTAACCACTAGATGGCAATGTAATGCAAATTATAAAGCAGGCAAAAATTAAGGGACTAATTTTACCTCGTAAATTATTTCTCTAGCTTTCATTTTCTCACAATGTTTTCTTTAAATCTATGTTTGACTCATAAATGGGACCCTATTATTCATATCTATCATCCCTCATCAAGTTCCTTAACTTACTATATTAAGTTATAGAAAACATTGTCTTCTATACATAAAATTATTTTCTAGCTATTTGATCACAACAGGAATATTTGTAATTATTAATTTCAATGTCATATGTAACCCAAAGAATAGTAGAAATGTGTGTTAGAGTTATAGAAAAATTTATATATGACTCTTCTAGAATAAGAACATGCATTTTTTATTTGAGTTACCAGATATAGTCTATTTTTCAAAATAATTAAAAGGGGATAAGAATATCCTTTCCTAAAACCGACTAAATATAATCTCATCTTTGCTAATTCCAAAGGCGCTTTGTAGGATACAAATGCTCTGAGAATTGTGGGTTTGGATCTCAGGCTGGACAGTGGCCTAGGGTGTAACCAATTGAAAAGAAGGCTTCCAGAGTTAGTGAGCTCCTCAGCCCATCAATCCTTCCCCCACCCTGCCCCAGGCAGCGAGGTTTGGACAACCTAATTGGTTTCCACACACAGTCTTAAAAATATATATATATGTTATTTACTTTCCTCTTCAAAATATTTCCTGAATGTTCATTTTAACTTTATTTCATTGGTTTAAGAATATGCAGGAAAATCGAGGGGACTCATTCAGGGTGAATTACCAGCAGCTCCACACATTTCAATGGTCTTTCTCAAAAATCATGCTGGTAAATATAATTGATTTTAGACAATGAAAGTAGATAAAGCATAAGTAGTAACAGAGACTCACATTTGGAAGAATAAATAACACATATCTATTTTTTGTGGGCCCTATATATCCTTATAATCCTGTTCCATTTATTGACTTCAGATTAATAGCTTATCCACTATGGAAAGAATGTTTTGTCAATAGCATCCACAATGTACACATAACATTTTCCAACATTTACACAAATTAAATTTTATTTTTGCAAATGACTTAAGCTGTTTATTCATAGGGGAACAATACCAATGTATTATAAATTTAATCAAATTACATACTATCTAGATAATTTGGCAGAATTGTTGATCTCTTTTAATAACTTTATTTCACTCAAATTAAAATATACTGGACAGAAAACTGGGGCAAGTTTCTTATTCTTAAGATTAAAAAACTCTATTTTGCCCATCTGTAAAAATTGAAATAATAATATTTAAATTATGTAATTGTGAGGAATCAGTGAATTAGTACACAGATTAGTTCTTAAATATTTGCATTTTCCTTGCCCTGTGTCTTTCTTCCATTCTCCCCAAGTGTACCTTTACTTATTCTTATTATAGGTTTTAAAACAATGTTTCATTGTCCGTTTCCTAAGAATACACTTTTTTAGGGTAGAGGGTCTAGCTTATCTATATTTCTATGCACAGTACATTGCACATAGTATATAGATATTAAATATGTTGATGGAAAAAAGGTATGTGATCAATAAACATTGCTTCCACTTTGTGCTCAAAATAAAATGTTAATATATGCTCCAGTTCCCATCTCAATATAACATTACCTGATTTACAGTGTTATTCAGGCAATTAATTTAATACACGAAAGACAATCTATTTTATTCTATATTTACATTTCCATTATCTTTTAGGCTTGATTGACACTTACCTTGAAGGAACAACAATAAATTCTCAAAATATTTTTTAAATCAAGTTCTGTATTAAGTTGTTTGGAAATAGCTTTATTTACGTTGGAACTTATCTGTATATACCTTGGGAAAGTGAGTCATAACTGGAAATCTTACAGTCACTTTTCCTGGTAACTCAGATGAAACGCTTTATGTACAGGTACCCATTTTATAAGTATTATAAAATGTTTCCACTTAGAGTGTAGAAAACCACAAAACAGTGTTGCACCCACATTTTTTTTTTTAATTTCAGAGTTGTATTGCACTAAAGGAACAGCAGGATGGTTATACAATTTTCTCTCATTCAATTTGGAAAATCTAAAGTACTTGCAAATTCTTCAGAATACGTTTACCACCAGATTAGCCAGTAAGAATAATAAGTTTTCTTAACAAGCAATGCCTTACAGATAAAAGCACATTTAAAATAGTTTTAAATAAATTATTCACAAATAATTCAGCATATATTTTTATATCATGTTCACTTAAGAATTAAATGCTTAAGAATTAAAGCAAATATATTACTGATGGAAATATGGAAAATATTTCATTCATGCAACATACAGAGATAATATTCAAGTCAAGGGGAAAAAAAACCCTCACTCTTTTTATTTTTGTAAATGTATCTGAGACAGGCTTGGACCTGGGACCTGATACCCTTTACTGCAGTGCTTGCACCTGGGCTAACACTTCCCTGAGCAACAAAATACAAAATACCTATAAAGGACTGAAAACTGCATGCATGTGCTGTTGGAGCAAATTATGAACAACAAGATACAAAAAGGCCAAAACCCAACTGTCACTTCTGAGGAGTGGCGAAAGCAGGGTACTGTGCAGGCACCCTGCACAGAGCACTACCAATGGGGTGGGCAGACCCCCTAAGCCACCCTTCCAGCCTGACCCACCGATCTGCCTCCACCCTCACCCCGTTTAAGGGACAAGCTCGCTGACCCTTGGAAAGCAAGCAAAGGAACCTGTTAACCTGTTTTCACTCCCTCATGCTGCAGCATGAGTCCCAATAAAGCCTTGCCTGAATTTCTCATCTGGCCTCTTATCAATTCCTATTGATTAAAGAGTCCAAGAACCCAGGCCAAGTCGGTAACATATCCATACATAATCATTTACATGACAGATGAGGAAACTCATGAAGTTTCCCACACATCAGACACATATTTTCTGTTCATCAGAAGCACCTGATATCTACAGCTAATATGTAACTAGATGGCATTTCAATAAAACCAAAATGAGCCCTACAAATTCCTATAAACAAAAGTTTCTGATGGATTAAGAACTGTCAATAATTGATGCAATATTTCAGAGGATTATGGCTGTTCTTTAAGATGTGCAAGTTCAAACCTGTCAACACTAGAGGTAATCATTTTATATTAATTCATATGTAATTCCATTCAAATTCTTTATCCCAGTGTAATATATGAAACTAGTCTTTCCATAAGCAAAAAAGTGTAGAAACATTTAAAAAAAATATGGGGTCATTTCTTAAAGTAACTGATTGGATTCCATAGGCTGCTATTGGAAACAGGATGTGGACCAGAAAAAGATATCACATAAAAAAGAAAATTACAGGCCAATATCACTGATGAACATAAATGCAAAAATTCTCAACAAAATACTAGCAAACAGAATCCAACAACACATTAAAAGGATCATACACCATGATCAAGTGAGATTTATCCCAGGGATGCAAGGATTCTTCAATATATGCAAAACAATCAATGTGATATACCATATTAACAAATTGAAGGAGAAAAAGCATATGATCATCTCAGTAGATTGAGAAAAAGCTTTCAACAAATTTCAACACCCATTTATGATAAAAACTCTCCAGAAAGTGGGCCTAGAGGGAAACTACCTCAAAATAATAAAGGCCATATATGACAAACCCACAGCACACATTATTCTCAACAGTGAAAAACTGAAAGCATTTCCTCTAAAATCAGGAACAAGACAAGAATGCCCACTCTCACCACTGTTATTCAACATAGTTTTGGAAGTCCTAGCCACAGCAAACAGAAAAGAAAAATAAATGAAAGGAATCCAAACTGGCAAAGAAGAAGTAAAACTGTCACCGTTTGCAGAGGACATGATACTATACAGAGAAAATCCTAAAGATGCCACCAGAAAAATACTAGAACTAATCAATGAATTTAGTACAGTTGCAGGCTACAAAATTCATGCACAGAAATCTCTTGCATTCCTATACACTAACAACGAAAGATCAGAAACAGAAATTAAGGAAACAATCCCATTTACCATTGCAACAAAAAGAATAAAATACCTAGGAATAAACCTACCTAAGGAGGTAAAAGACCTGTACTCAGAAAACTATAAGACTCTGATGAAAGAAATCAAAGGCGACACAAACAGATGGAGAGATATACCATGTTCTTGGGTTGGAAGAATCAATATTGTGGAAAATGACTCTACTACCCAAGCAATCTACAGATTAAAATTAAAGATGATACAAAAAGTTGGAGAATTTTACCATGTTCTTGGATTGAAGAATCAATATTGTGGAAAATGACTCTACTACCCAAGCAATCTACAGATTCAATACAATCCCTATCAAATTACCAATGACATTTTTGACAGAACAAAAAAATTTACAATTTGTATGGAAACACAAAAGTCCTCGAATAGCAAAAACACTCTTGAGGAAAAAAAAGGAAATGGAGCTGGAGGAATCAGGCTTCTTGACTTCAGACTATACTACAGGGCTACAGTAATCAAGACAATATGGTACTGGCACAAAAACAGATTATAAAACCCTGAGAGAAAACATAGGCAGAACACTCTTTGACATAACCCACGGCAAGATCTTTTTTGACCCACCTCCTAGAGTAATGGAAATAAAAACAAACAAACAAAAAAAAAGGAGCTAAAGAAACTCAAAAAGCTATTGCACAGCAAAGGAAACCATAAACAGATGAAAAGACAACCTTCAGAATGGGAGAAAATATTTGCAAATGAAGCAACAGACAAAGGATTAATCTCCAAAATATACAAATACCTCATGCAGGTCAATATCAAAAAAACAACCAACCCAATCAAAAAATGGGCCAAAGACCTAAACAGACATTTTTCCAAAGAAGACCTACAGATGAGCAACAAACACATGAAAAGATGCTCAACATCACTAATTATCAGAGAATTGTAAATCAAAACTACAGTGAGATATCACTTTACATTGGTCAGAATGGCCATCATCACAAAATCTGCAAACAATAAATGCTGGAGAGGGTGTAGAGAAAAAGGGAACCCTCCTGCACTGTTGGTGGGAATGTATATTGATACAATCACTATGGAGAACAGTATGGAAGTTCCTTAAAAAACTAAAAGTAGAGCTACCATGTGACCCAGCAATCCCACTGCTAGACATATACCCATAGAAAACCATAATTCAAAAAGACACATACACCCCAGTATTCATTGCAGCACTCTTTACAATAGCCAGGAGATGGAAACAACCTAAAAGTCCATCAACAGAGGAAGGATAAAGGAGATATGGTACATATATACAATGGTATATTACTCAGCCGTAAAAAGGAATGAAATTGGATCATTTGTAGAGACGTGGATGGACCTAGAGACTGTCATACAGAGTGAAGTAAGTCAGAAAGAGAAAAGCAAATATCATATATTAACACATATATGTGGAATCTGAAAAAATTGGTAGAGATGATCTTATTTACAAAGCAGAAATAGAGACACAGATGTGGAGAACAAAAGTATGGAAACCAAGGGGGGAAAGAGAGGGTGTGATTAATTGGGAGATTGGGATTGACATATATACACTATTGATACTATGTATAAAATAGATAACTAATGAGAACCTACTGTATAGCACAGGGAACTCTACTCAGTACTCTGTGGTGACCTAAATGAGAAGGAAATCCAAAAACGAGGGGATATACGTATACGTATAGTTGATTCACTTTGCTGTACAGTAAAAACTAACACAACATTGTAAAGCAACTATACTCCAATAAAAATTTTTTTTTAAAGGTAGAATGTGAAAAGTAAAAAAAAGAAAAGAAAAAAGGATCTTGATGGATAGAATTCATTTGGTGGCTTTTTTGCATGAACTTAACTGGACCAATTCTATATGTTTTTCTAAGAGCTCACCAAAACATAGATCATGACATATAGATAGTAAAAAAAAAATGCTGGAAGGTAAAAATCTAACTTGTGCCATCCTTTCTGACATTATGCTAGAATATCTTCACTCATGATGAAACCTAGTCTCCCTAAAACTGAGTTCCTCTGCCAAGTTTATGATTAACCTCTCTATCCAAAACGTTATTCCCTTTCTTGTCCAAAACCTGTTCCCCTGAAGACGGAGGAGAATCAAAGAAAAAGGGGGATTGAAACCAAGTAGGACCCTGTGGGACCCTCCTGGGCATAAAAGCTTTTCTGGGTCCCAAGTTTTTTGTTTGTAGGAAAAAGACTTTCAGCCTACTAGACCTTCCGAAGGTCATATTCAAACAGTTACTAATTAGGAGAGTGAGGGAATTCAGAAAGAAGCAATAGTGCAGGGATTGGGCCTGTGTTTAACCACAAAGTGGTGTTGAAAGAAGCCCACTGAAGAAGAGGTATGTGGTCAAATGAGTTTGGTTAATGCTACATGCTATACGCTCTGCTTGTAAGTCCATAATGTCCGTTAGTATGTATATTAAAGGCTCCAAGAAGTCCTGCAGTAAAGAGGCTTGCTAGACTTTGCTTACGCCAGGATTTTTCAACTTATTTTATCACGTAAAGTAGGCCTAGAATTGAGTTGGAGTCTTGGGAAAGGAAGTGTCTGACCCATAAATTTTATGACAGGGTTTACTGTGAAAAAAGCTTGAATTTATGTATTTCCAGAAAAGCTTAATAGGAGTTACCAGGCCTGACGATGTTCTCTAAAGATAATTTATCAAGCCTGGTTAGTGGCTGTGGTGTGCTGCCTGTGTAGGATAAGTTCTGAAAAACTGTATTAACACGGCAGGTCCTGGTACCCCTGGTACCCATATCACCCACAAACTCCAGTTTAACCATTCTCTATGGTTTCCAAAACTGCCTTTGACAAATGACATTACTTGGATATGAAAAGAACATTTAAGTTATAAGTTATTTCTTCAAGTGTACCAACAATGTTACCCACAGTGTATATTGATAAGTGGACATCATACCTGTTGAATCACACTCTAGGTATACAAGGCTGGATGTAACTGCCACAGTCTATTGACATGTACAATCAGTTGTGTACACTAGCAGGCCTTCCCTGGGCCTGCTCCATTAGGGAAATTGGGTGCGTGCATGTGAACATACATGCAAATGTGAGTGTGTGTTTGGAAAACAGCACGACGTATGTGTGAGAGTATGTGTAAAACAGTATGTGTGTTTGTTATCTGTGAGAGAGAAAATATGTGTAAAACAGAATGGTAAAGGAAGAGAGAAAGAGAAATTGAGAGAGAGGTGAAGAGAGAGAGAGACCACAATAATATTTCAAAAAATGCGAGCTTCATGAAAAATATCATGGGAACTCTAAAGTGGGCTGTATCACCAATGTGTATGTGGGATTCTCTGTTTTTGACTGAGTTTACTCAATTTAATAAAGTTGTCAAAATTCAAAAGTAAAACTGTATTTGATAGAATGCTTTACTCATCACATAATTATTTTGCAACCATAGTCAAGGTCAGCAAATTATTTATCAGGCCACAGCAATCTAGAGGTAAAATTTGAGTTACTTTTTTTTTTAAATATTCAAAGCATTCCCAACTGTATTTTATTCAATTCTCCTTTTGATAATAAAATGTTTACACTTACATAAAGTTTCTCTCACTGAAACCTAGACGTGGAAGTGAGGGCAGCGTTCCTTCACCATTCCTGAATTGGCACAAATTCTTTCATCTCCTTTGTAAAACCAAAAAGAAGCCCATTTGTCTCTAAATTTAGGACTTCCTTTCTGATATTAAGGACATAAGCAGTATCCAGCTGAGTGTATCCTTCTGGTTAATCTAACATAGATGCAGAGCTAGAATTATTCTAGGAATTATTCATACAACTCTTAGAATTTGCCTGCTTAAAAGGTATTCAGAGGACCCAATTCACTGCAAGTACACCAAGAAAACATGAAGAGATTCATTTCAAATCGACCAGACAGTGGTGTTCCAGGTATAGTTCATCTTTGCGTCTTGCTGACAGATCCAAACAAAGCTGCATACTTATTTCAAAGACTGTTTGAGATTACTTTGAAAAGGAAAAAAAAAAAAAAAAAAAGACTTAGAATACCCTTACTTCCATCAAATCTCATAGTTTCTTTTGAAGTTGTCATGCTTCTTTGCAGATCATTAGAAATATTCCGAAAATTTGTCAAGTCTTTGTCAAAAAAATTGTTTTCCTCTAATCTCAGCATAGTTACTTATTAAACTGTTCAATAAACTAAGGCTGAGGACACTTAGCTAGGAATGGGTCATCCATGACTAATGAAAAATATAAACAGAAACAAAATATCCAGTTTGTACCATCCTAACAATGTCCACTTAAAATGCATTTTATTATTTTATACAGTGAAAAACTTACAGGCTTACACATTGAATAATGATGATTTCATAAATTCACATGAATTTTTTAAAAATCAGAGTATAAATTACGGAACAAAAAGTATATACATCATAAGTGTACAGTTGGATGAATATTCCTAAAGCGAACACGGTCATGTAAATACCACTTTTCCCAATCAAGAATAACTCATTACCAGCACCACAAAAGCCATTCCTATGAACCCTCTGTCAAGAGTGTAGCTAAACTACTTCATGGTATTGCTGCCTTGGCACCCATTTTATTTGTCCAAGCAGCCTGCTGTGGCCTTAAACTTGCACTAGCCCATCATGCAAGCAAATGCCCTAAGTAGCAGCACACAGAGTCACAAGTAAATGTAAGTTCCAGATATGACTTCCCCAATAGCCCTGTGACCAACATCTCTGCTACATTCCAATGCCTTTCCCTTATGTGCCACTTAGATAAGACCCCCATGGGGCTTACCAAAACTTTATTCTTTGGGTTTGAATTGACCAATCCACCCTTAGCCAGGGAACCCCAAGGCACTCCACCGATGAACTTTAATAAAGGCATGTGAAAGAGGGAAGAGATATGGGAACATATGTATATGTATAACTGATTCACTTTGTTGTAAAGCAGAAACTAACACACCATTGTAAAGCAATTATACTCCAATAAAGATGTTAAAAAAAAGAAAATAAAATAAAAGAGAAAAAAATAATAATAAAGGCATGTGGGACTTCCCTTGTGGCGCAGTGGTTAAGAATCTGCCTGCCAGTGCAAGGGACATAGGTTCGAGCCCTGGTCCGGGAAGATCTCACATGGTGCGGAGCAACTAAGCTCATGAGCCACAACTACTGAGCCTGTGCTCTAGAGCCCACGAGCCACAACTACTAAGTCCGCGTGCCGCAACTACTGAAGCCTGAGCGCCTAGAGCCTGTGCTCTGCAGCAAGAGAAGCCACTGCAATGAGAAGCCCGTGCACCACAACAAAGAGTAGCCCCTGCTCGCCGCAACTAGAGAAAGCCCGTGTGCAGCAACGAAGACCCAATGCAGCCAAAAATAAATAAATAAATTTGTTTTTAAAAAAAAGTTTAAATAAATAAAGACATGTGCCTCAGGTCCTGACTGTCTGCACTCTGCCTTAACCTCCCCATGTGGCCGGTTATTTCCTCCAGGATCTGTGGAAAGTTAACTTTTCTATTTCAATTTCTTCTGTGGTCAGTTATTGAACACGGCTCACCATCCAGCATCCTCTGCTTCACTTAACAAGCATTAATATGAAAAATTCATAGTACCTTCTAATCACACCCTACAGTCTTTCCTAAAGATGGTAGGTCACTGTTGTCCTAATGTTTAATACCAAATAGTTTAATCTTGCCAGGTTTCAAACTTTATAAAATGGAATAATTCAGTTCATAATTTTATGTATATGGTTTCTTTCACTCAATGTTATTTTTGAGATTCTTCCACCACGATGTGTGCAGCATTGGCATATTATTATCATTGCCATATGGTATTCCCTTGTAGAAATATACCAAAAACCATTTATCCATTCTACTCTTCATTAACATTTGGATTGTTTCTAGTTTGTACCTACAATACTTTGTAAATAATGCTGATATTAACATCCTTGTAGATTTTTCAGTACACATTTGTACATGTTTCTATTAATTATACACTTAAGATTGAAATCCCTACAACTTAGTACAATCACAGTTTTTCCAAATTTATACTGCCATCAGCAGTGTAAGAAAGTTCAAATTACTCCCCAACCTTTTTAACATTTGGTGTTCTTATTTTTGTTAACTTTAGCCATTCTGGTGAGTGCAGATTGGAATCCTATTATAGTTTTGATTCATTTTCCCTGATGACTAATGAGCTTGCCGGTAGATACATAGACAAATAGGTAGATAGATAAATACTCAATATTTAAGTATTTTTAATTGAAATATAATTGATGTACAATATTATGTTAATTTCAGGTGTATTACATAGTGATTTGACATTTGCATACATTATGGTTTGGGTTTTTTTTGCGTTATGCGGGCCTCTCACTGTTGTGGCCTCTCCCGTTGCGGAGCACAGGCTCCGGACGCGCAGGCTCAGCGGCCATGGCTCACGGGCCCAGCCGCTCCGCGG
>NC_041219.1:20387409-20412381 GCF_002837175.3 Physeter macrocephalus | reverse complement strand
CTCACGGGCCCAGCCGCTCCGCGGCATGTGGGATCTTCCCGGACCGGGGCACGAACCCGCGTCCCCCGCATCGGCAGGCGGACTCTCAACCACTGCTCTGCGCCACCAGGGAAGCCCATTCTTCCATCTTTTGTTCTATTCAGGCCCTCAGTGGATTGCCTAATGCGCACACATGCATACATTATGAAATGATCATCATAAGTCTAGTAACCATCTGTCTTCATACAAAGTTATTACAATATTATTGACCATATTCCTTATGCTGTCTATTACATCCTCATGGTTTATTTATTTTATAATTGGAGGTGTGTACCTTTTAATCCCCTTCACCTATTTTGCTCAACCCTCCCTCCTCTCTGGCAATCACCAGTTTGTTCTCTGTATCTATGAGTCTATTTTTATTCTGTTTTGTTTTGTTTCTAGATTCCACATTTAAGTGAGATCATGTGGCATTAGTTTTCCCTGTCTGACTTACTTCACATAGCATAATACACTCTAGATCCATCCATGTTGTCCCAAATGGCAAGATTTCTTTCTTTTTTTATGGGTAATATTCCATTGTGTGTGTGTGTGTGTGTGTGTGTGTGTGTGTGTGTGTGTGTACTATATCTTTTTTATTCATTATCTGCTGATGTACACGTAGGTTGCTTCCATATCTTAGCTATTGTACATAATTCTGCGATGAACGTAGGGGTGCATATATCTTTTCCAATTAGTGCTTTTGGTTTTGGGAGTAAATTCCCAGGATTGAAATTACTGGAATATATGGCAGCTCTATTTTTAATTTTTTGAAGAAGCTACTTGTTATTTGTTTTCAGGTGTGAGGCAGTATCTCATTGTAGTTTTGATTCTATTTCTCTGATGATTAGTATTTTTAAGCTTCTTTTCATGTGTCTGCTGACCATCTGTATGTCCACTTTGTTCTTTTTCTAAGGTTTTGTTTTCTTCCTTCCTTCAGAACATACTCTTCTGTCTCCTCATTTTGCCTAATGCTCTGTGCTTATTTTTATGGATTAAGTAGGTTGGTTACATTTCCTGATGTTGGAGAAGTGGCCGTATTAGGAGACGTTCTATGGTGCCCAGCAGCATGCTCTCTCTGGTCACCAGAGTTATATACCCTAGGGTGGCCCTTGTGTGAGCTACATACCCCCTTCTGTTGTGGGAGTGCTTGTAGGCATGGCTGACTCCTGGCCTGACTGGCTGTGAGGCCATGCCTCACGAAGTTGCTGCAGGTCCACTGGAGGGCAGGGCTGGGTTTTCACGTGGCTGGCCGTGCAGGCCGGAGTGCTCCAGGGCTGCTGTCAGCCCACTGGAGGGTGGGTAAGCCCCCATAATTTATGGACCAGAGGGAGGATTCCAAAATGGTGCTCTCCAGCACCACCGTCTCCATGGCAAAATGAGTTCTCTTAAATGACTGCTGCCAGCTTCTCCGTCCCCAGCATCTCCATCCCCAGGGGAGTCCCAGTTGCCTTCTGCCTCCCTTGGGAGGCTCTCCAAGATCAGCAATTCGATCTGACTCAGGATCCTTTTAAACTACTGACTCTGCACTGGGACTTAGAGCATGTGAGATTTTCTGCATGCCCTTTAAGAGGAGTCTCTGTTTCCTAGAATCCTCTGGTTTTCCTGAATGTAAACCCCTCTGCTTTTCAAAACCAGACATTCTGGGGCTCATCTTCTTTGTGCAGGACACTTGGGCTGGGTAGCCCAATATGGATTCCTTGGGGAGGACCTCTGAGGTTGTGATATTCTTATCATTTGTGGGTCACCCATCTGGGGATATGGGTACTGACTATATCATGTCTCTGCCCATCCCACCCATCTCTTTGTGGTTCCTTTGGTTCCTTCTTTATGTCTTTAGTTGTGGAATATCTTTTCTGTTAGTCTTCACATTGTTCTCATAGATAGTTGCTCTGTGAGTAGTTGTAATTTTGGTGTGCCCGTGAAATGAGATGAGTTCAGGGTCTTCCTCCTATGCCATCTTGGCCCCTCAACATGTATCTTCTTTTGTGATGTAGCTATACAAGCCTTCAGCCCGTTTTTACATAGTGTTGCCTATGTTTTTCTTACAGATTAAGTGTTCTGCATATTTTCTGCATACCAGCAATTTGTCTTTTTTATTTGATAAATATTTATTTACCTTCTCTCAGCTTGCCTTTTGACTCTTATTGGTGAGTTCATGAGAGTTGGGTAATTCTTTGTTGGAAAGTCACGTATAACTATAAAGCTAAAAAAAAAAATAAACCACGATCACTTCTCCTCCCTTACCAAATAACCCCTCAGGTAAGAATTTGAAGACAATATAACATTAGAAGAGACATTCTTTAGATTATAATTTATGAGCTCTTGCATTAAGGAGTAGGAAAGCCAATGAAGAGGATATTTCTTTTCTGCTTTCCTTGACTACTCATAAGAACAGGACTTCTTCAGAAGCCTGATTTCACCAAAGATGTTGGAGAAGTCATTTTGTTCCAAAGAAATGGACACTAGAGGTTGTGGTACTGAAGCAATGGTAAGCAGGTCATATTGTGATTTTTCCTAATGTCATGTTTTACTTATTTATTAAACATATTTATTAGGCATCTGTTATGTGTCACTCACAATTTTATATTTCTTTGGAAAGACTGAGTTTAAGCATGGGTCAACCATATAAACCCAGATCAGTCCTTTTGTTCTGTCTGCTGTAAAGCTCCTCCTAGTGGAATTGCTTGCTGAAAGGTTGCTTGAAGCTATGCACTTCGTTAGTGTAAGTTCTAAGATTCCTGAATCTTGAAATCTAGGACTTTCTATTGAGTAATGCTTGTATAGTATCTGTAATTCCCTTGTATTGGTACAGATCTTAGGACCCCTACGTGTGATTACCAAAAGTCAGTTAATTCATGGCCACTGAAATTAACACACTTGAAAGAATTTTACTAGCCCTGATCTATGGACACTGATAGCACATTAGGGCAACTAATCAAAAATGATTTTTATTTCTATTTTTTCCCAATCCAGGTAAGTACTATGAAAAGCCTACTAGGTAAATAAGCAAGATCAGTGTGGTCAATCATCGTGTCTCTGTCTTTTCCTAATAAATAAAAAGCATGATACATGACCTAGAGGCAATCTGGACTTTTTAAAAAGTTTACTTTAAAAAAAAATTATTGCAAGTTATGTGTAGAGGTAAAAATGACATTCACATCTGATATATAGACTGAACAAAAGCTCATGAGACAGGTATGATCCTTACAAACTTTGTTTTATAGGAAACTTTCAAGTCACAAAGAACCTTTATTTACAGAAAAATCTCTGCATTGATTTCTTTCTGGAATATTTCTGCCTTCAAAGCCACCATGAGCTTACTACATAAAAACAGTGGAGAAACTATCCATAAGAAAAGTAAATGCTATTATCCTTTATTTTGAAATTTTATACAATCACATATAAGCAACAGCCTGCATCTTAATATAAAGTAACCTTTAATGGTGCAGCTCTTATTCAGATGGAATTTCTTCTGAACGATAAATCCCTGACTGTAGAGGCCATACATCTCTAAATTAGCAGATAAAGCAAACTACTCAAACAGAAAGAAAAGTTTACTTCTGTTCTTTAAAAAATGAATTCAATTTTGTATACTTCTAAGTTGAAAAATAAAAGAATTAGATTTTTAAAAGGGGGGTCAACTTATTCTGAATTAATTGAAAAATTATTCTTTATTTTAGTCTGTATTAAAAATAGCAATATTTTCTAAGCATTTTATTTGGAATTAAAGTCTAATATCAATAATTAATGTATAACATTTAATATAGTTCTTAAATAGTTTAATAACATGTTTAAGAATTATCTTAAATAACAATATATTAAAATATTTAATTTTCATACTAAAACTGGCTGCCTTATATAATCTAATGCAATTTTTTTATATACTCCTGTCCTTGAACTCTCTTTGCTGTAATCGTTTTGTTTTGTATTTTTAACTAAATCCTGTCTGCAATCAGGATGCTACTAACCATGCCATATTTTAAGTTCTAAAAAAAAGAAACCACTTTTTCTATCTTTTTATTTTCTTGTCAAGTTATGCTTAATATTCATAGAAATCATTTAAATATCACTTAAGACTTCCATTTGCAACCTTATTCCGTGTTGCAGGATTATGATTAGGTAAATCTACTATCACAAAATAACCTGGAGTTACTAGGCAGGTATAAAATCTATAAGAGGCTGCAGTTATAGGCATACTAGTAAACTCAACGAAATTGCTTACATATTAGTCACATATGAGTCTCTTTTGGGAAAAGAAACTGAAGCCACTAAAAGAGATAAGCAACATTTAGTGTCAAAGTAAGTAGTAGAGATATTGAATGCCTTATCAACTTAGCTTCAATTTCAAAGTACCCTCTAAGGCTATAAATAGTCCATTGAAATTGCATGTTGCAGGATTATGATTAGCTAAATCTACTATCACAAAATAACCTGGAGTTACTAGGCAGGTATAAAATCTATAAGAGGCTGCAGTTATAGGCATACTAGTAAACTCAACGAATTTGCTTACATATTAGTCACATATGAGTCTCTTTTGGGAAAAGAAACTGAAGCCACTAAAAGAGATAAGCAACATTTAGTGTCAAAGTAAGTAGTAGAGATATTGAATGCCTTATCAACTTAGCTTCAATTTCAAAGTACCCTCTAAGGCTATAAATAGTCCATTGAATTACCTTCTCATTCAGAAAAAGGTGGTCATAAAGTTTTGCTATATTGCTGAGACATATACAACAAATAGTAGCTATAGAAGGAAAGTATCCAGGGAGACTCTGATTTTTCAGATAGATATCTTTAAAAAGGTAATAACTCCCACTCATTAGCCTATGAAATTACCCAGCCCATCAAAACTAACCACCCCATATTTTGGGGCCTCTCTCCTTCTGAGATGGCCCACACTCTGTCTGTGAAGTATGTTTCTCCCACGGCCGCTCTCACTTTGCCAGAGGACCGCATGCCCTAGAGTCACTCTTGCCTTTTGAGACAGACCGCATTCTGTCTATGGAATGTGTATCTCTCTAAATAAATCCACTCCTTACCTATCAAAAAAAAAAAAACTTAAAAAACAAAAAGGTGATAACTACATTATTTATTTTTTATGAAAATTATAAAGAAGTTTAGATTTGGGGATTTTATAAAATAGTTTTATGTAGTCCAGGGCTGAGATTTGGTTTTACCTTTTTTATACACTAAATAAGTTAGCTAATTTTAGCTAACTACTGTTGCATGGATGCTGAGATTCCTGGTTCAGAGATAAAGGGCCTTATTACTCAAGGCACAGAGCATAGCATGAACATCAACATGTGAACAGCAGTTTCTCTTGTCGCCGCCAAGTCTCACAAGGATGAAATAGAGGGACCCAGATAAAAGCTATGCACGTGATAGGTTTGTATAGCAGTCGAGAAACCGTACGCTTGGAGAATCCACTGCATTTATGGAAAGCAGTCAGCAAACTTGCTTTTTGTCCCAGAGAGAGACATTATTTCATCCCTCACCACTGTTCACTACAAATGCAACAAAAATGCATCTATCCCGTAATACAGTAATTCTATTCTATTCTAGGTATATAACCAGTAAAATTAACTCATTTAACAAGGCTACTGTTATCTGGATAACAATATGAGACACATACAGAGCATATAAAAAGGAAACTGCAAACCAATATTCTTCATAAACACAGATGCAAAAATCTTTTTGAAATATTATCAAATTAACTCCAGCATATTTAAAACAGAATAATTCACTATGACCAAATGATGTTTACTCCAAAAATGCAAAGCTGATTCAATAACCAAAAATTAGTCAATGTAGTCATCTCATTAATAGTCAAGAGAAGAAAAAACACAAAACAAAACAAGATCACATCAATTGTTGCAAGAGAGATTTTTTTTTAATTTTTCACTGGAGTATAGCTTCTTTACAATGTTGTGTTAGTTTTTACTGTACAGCAAAGTGAATCAACTATACGTATATGTATATCCCCTCTTTTTTGGATTTCCTTCCCATTTAGGTCACCACAGAGCACTGAGTAGAGTTCCCTGTGCTATACAGTAGGTTCTCACTAGTTTTCTATTTCATACATAGTATCAAAAGTATATATATGTCAATACCAATCTCCCAATTTATCCCAGCCTCGCTTTCCCCCCTTGGTTTCCATACATATGTTCTCTATGTCTGTGTCTCTATTTCTGCTTTGCAGATAAGATCATAAGTACCATTTTTCTAGGTTCCACATATATGTGTTAATATACGATACTTATTTAGATAGATATATAGATCAAGGTGTGATCTATCCTGGAGAATATTCCACATGCACTTGAGAAGAAAGTGTATTCTTCTGCTTTCGGATGGAATGTCCTAAGAATAGCAGTTAAGTTTATCTGGTCTAATGTGTCATTTAAGGCTTGTGTTTCCCTATTAATTTTCTCTCTGGATAATCTATCTATTGATGTAAGTGGAGTGTTAAAGTCCCCCACTATTACTGTGTTACTGTCAATTTCCCCTTTTATGGCTGTTAGCATTTGCCTTATGTACTGTGGTGCTTCTATCTTGGGTGCATACATATTTACAACTGTTATATTTTCTTCTTGGCTTGATCCCTTGACCATTATGCAGTGTACTTCCTTGTCTCTTTTGACAGTCTTTATTTTCAAGCCTATTTTTCTGATATGAATATTGCTACTCCAGCTTTCTCTTGATTTCCATTTCAATGGAATATCTTTTCCCATCCCCTCACTTTCAGTCTGTATGTGTCCCTAAGCCTGAAGTGGGTCTCTTGTAGACAACATATATATGGGTCTTTTGTTTGTGTATGCATTCAGCCAGTCTGTGTCTTTTGGTTGGAGCATTTATTCCATTTACATTCAAAGTGATTATCAATATGTATGTTCCTAGTACTATTTTCTTAATTGTTTTGGGTTTGTTTTTGTAGGTCTTTTTCTTCTCTCATGTGTCCTGCCTAGAGAATTTCTTTTAGCATTTGTTGCAAAGCTGGTCTGGTGGTCCTGAATTCTCTTAGCTTTTGCTTGTCTGTAAAGCTTTTGATTTCTCCATCAAATCTGAATGAGAGCCTTGCTGGGTAGAGTAATCTTGGTTGTAAGTTTCTCCCTTTCATCACTTTAAATATATCCTGCCATCTCTTCTGGCCTGCAGTGTTTCAGCTGAAAGATCAGTTGACAACCTTATGGGGATTACCTTGTATGTTATTTGTTGCTTTTCCTTTGCTGCTTTTAATATTTTTTCTTTGTATTTAATTTTTGTTAGTTTGATTAATATGTGCATTTATTCCATTTACATTCAAAGTGATTATCAATATGTATGTTCCTATTACTATTTTCTTAATTGTTTTGGGTTTGTTTTTGTAGGTCTTTTTCTTCTCTCATGTGTCCTGCCTAGAGAATTTCTTTTAGCATTTGTTGCAAAGCTGGTCTGGTGGTCCTGAATTCTCTTAGCTTTTGCTTGTCTGTAAAGCTTTTGATTTCTCCATCAAATCTGAATGAGAGCCTTGCTGGGTAGAGTAATCTTGGTTGTAAGTTTCTCCCTTTCATCACTTTATATATATCCTGCCATCTCTTCCATGTTAGGGAAGTTTTCAACTATAACCTCTTCAAATATTTTCTCTGACCCTTTCTCTTTCTCTTTGTCTTCTGGGACCCTTATAATTTGAATGTTGGTGCATTTAATTTTGTCTAATGGTCTCTGAGACTGTCTTCATTCTTTTTTTTTCTTTATTCTGCTCTGCAGAAGTTATTTCCACCATTCTATCTTTCAGCTCATTTATCCATTCTTCTTCCTCAATTATTCTGCTCTTGATTCCTTATAGTGTATTTTTCAAATCAGTTATTGTGTTTTCATCACTGTTTGTTTGTTCTTTAGTTCTTCTAGGTCCTTGTTAAACGTTTCTTGTATTTTCTCCATTCTATTTCTCAGATTTTGGATCATCTTTACTATCATTATACTGAATTCTTTTTCAGGTAGAATGCCTACTTCCTCTTCACTTGTTTAGTCTGGTGGGTTTTTATCTTGCTCCTTCGTCTGCAACATACTTCTCTCTCTTCTCATTTTGAGGTCTCCTTTCTGCAAGCTGCAGGGTCATAGCTCCTCTTGCTTCTGATGTCTTCCCCCAGTGAATGAGGTTTGTCCAGTGGCTTGTGTAGGCTTCCTGGTGGAAGGGACTGGTGCCTGAGTTCTGGTGGGTGGAGCTGGATCTTTTCCCTCTGATGGGCAGGGCCGCATCAGGTGGTGTGTTTTGGTGTGTCTGTGAGCTTAGTATTACTTTAGGCAGCTTGTCGGCTGAAGGGTGTGTATCTGCTACTGTCTTGCTTGTTGTTTGGCATGGGACATTCAGCACTGCAGCCTGCAGGCAGTTGGGTGGAGCTGGGTCTTGGTGTTGAGATGGAGACCTCCAGGAGAGCTCTCACCAATTAATATTCCCTGGGGCTGGGAATTCTCTGGCATTCCAGCACCGTAGACTCGGTGCTCCCACCTCTGAGGCTCAGGCCTAACCCCCAGCCTGTGAACCAAGACCCCACAAGCCACAGGGATCAGCAAAAAAATGGGAAAAAAAAGAAAAGAAAAAAGGGGAAAAAAGGGCGGGAAGAAAACAAAGAGCCAAACAAAACCCCTGACAAATGGTAAAAGCAAAACCAAAAAACAAACAAGCAAACATACACACATACAAAATAAGAAACAAAAACAAAAACAGAGAAAACAAAAAACGATAACAACAGAGGAATCCCAAAATGAAATCAAACAAGTAAAAACAAAACTAACAAATACAAAAAATAAAAAAACAAAACAAAAGCAGAATGCAGGGCTTCCCTGGTTGCGCAGTGGTTGAGAGTCCACCTGCCAATGCAGGGGACACGAGTTCATGCCCCGGTTCAGGAAGATCCCACATGCCGCAGAGCGGCTAGGCCTGTGAGCCGTGGCCACTGAGCCTGCGTGTCCGGAGCCTGTGCTCTGCAATGGGAGAGGCCACAACAGTGAGAGGCCCGCGTATCGCCAAAACAAAAACAAAAACAAAAACAAAAAAGCAGAATGCAAACAGGGAAAAAGCAAAGAAAACAAAACAAACCCACAAAAATTATTAAAAATATTTAAAAAGATAAGAACAAATAGAACAAAGGAAAAAAGATAAAAACAAAATAGAACAAAGGAAAGAAAAAAACAAGGAAAAAACACAGAACAAACAAGGAAAAAACACAGAACAACAGAAAAGTAACATAGAAATAGAAGTATAAAAAAATTAAAAAAATATAAAAATTTTTTTAAAATAATTAAAAAAACAGTAAAACAAAACATTAAAAAATTAATCATTATATTTTCCTGGGTCTCAGCTATCAGTGTCCTTGCCCCAACCATGAGTCACAGCCAACCTCCACCTCCCCAGAATGCCCTCCAAAGCCTCTAGGTAAGTCTCTGGTCCCTCTGGGTACACTGTGTGGCAGCTCAGACTCTGACCTGGCCCACCTCCTGCATGTACTAGTCCACAGAGTCCACAGATGCCAGAGCTAGACCAGTTTCAGTTGTGGGAACACTCGTCCATTCAGATATTCCATAGATGCAGGGTTTACTGAGCAAATTGCGGGGATTTAATCTGCAGTTTGTGCAGCTGCATGGATAGATTTGTGTTCCTCTTCCTTAGTCACCCTGCCCCTGGGGCTCAGCTGTGGTTTTAGCCCCACCTTTGCACATGAGCCACCCACAGGAGTCTGCTCCTGAGGCCACCCTGGAGAACTTGGGTCTGCCCCGGTGAGGACAGGGCGCAGAGGTGGCATAACTGCCTGTGTCATGGGAGCAACTGGCAATGACATGTGCATGGGAAAGTCGGCAGCCATGGGTACGAGAGAGCCGGCCCTAGTGGGAGCCTTTACTAGCACCTGGCAGCTGGTCTGAGGAGGTCAGAAAAGATATTTAATAAAATAAAACAAAGAGTCTTTCATGCTGAAAAAAATCTCATCAAGCCAGGAATAAATGAGAACTTAACCTGATTAAGAAAATCTACAAAATCCTTATAGGTAACATCATAAGTCATAGTGAAAAACTGAAAGATCCTTTCCTAAAATGAAGAGCAAGACAAGGATTTCTCTCACAACTTTCATTTAACTTTTGCTGAAGGTTCTAGCCAGTACAATAAGTCAAGAAAAGGAAATAAAATACATGCAGATTTAAATGAACTACTCATGTTCACAGATGACATAATGGTCTATGTAGAATTTTCAAGGATTCTAAAAATATTTTAAAAATAAAAGAAATCTCCTAAAATCAATAAGTGAGTTTATCAAGTTCATAGGACAAAAACTAACACACAAAATCAACTATGTTTGTATATACTAGCAACATACAACAGAAAAAAATTAATATACCATTTAAAGTTTAAGCTCCAAAAATGAAATACTTAGATATAAATCTAACTAAATTAGTGTAGGGTTTTATTGTTGATATAGCTGAGCTGATTCCAAAATACATATGGAATAGCAAAGAAACTAAAATAGCTAAAACAATTTTTTTTTTAACATCTTTATTGGAGTATAACTGTTTTACAATAGTGTGTTAGTTTCTCCTTTACAACAAAGTGAATCAGTTATACATACACATATGTTCCCATATCTCTTCCTTCTTGTGTCTCCCTCCCTCCCACACTCCCTATCCCACCCCTCTCATGGTCAAAAAGCACAGAGGTGATCTCCCTGTGCTATGCGGCAGCTTCCCACTAGCTATCTAATTTACATTTGGTAGTGCATATATGTCCCTGCCACTCTCTCACTTCGTCACAGCTTACCCTTCCCCCTCCCCATGTCCTCAAGTCCATGCTGTAGTAGGTCTGTGTGCTAAAACAATTTTGTAAAAGAATAATTCAGTTGGAGAAATCACATTACCTATCTTTTCAAGTAAGTATGTAAAGAAAGAGAAGGGTAAATAAAAAGAATAACTTTAAAATACAATTCTGCCCTCATTATGTATACAGGTATACATCAGAGATATTGTGGGTTCAGTTCCAGACCAATGCAATAAAGCAAATATCGCAGTAAAATGAGTAGTCACACAAATTTTTTGGTTTCCCAGTGCATATAACATTTATGCTTATACTATACTGTAGTTTATTAAGTGTGCAATAGGTTTACGTCTAAAAAATATATATATACATACCTTAGTTTAAAAATACTTATTGCTAAAAATGCTAACCATCATCTGACAATGCAGGCTTGCCACAAACCTTCAGTTTGTAAAAAAACAGTCTGCCAAGCACAATAAAGCAAAGCAGAATAAAATGAGTTATGCCTGTATAAAAATGGATATTGTGTGTAGTTTTAAAAACCTTTAAATGATCCCCACTTTACCAGTTTAGCTTCTGTTAAAATGTAAATAAGAAGTTAAATTGGTTACCTGCATTAGATAAAGGAAAGTTGTAAAATATGATACATACCTAATTATTTCAGAAAATGTTTATACTTTTATTAAGACCATCATCAATTTTTGGAATTGATTTTTTAAATTTTGTATTCATATTATTATGATTACATGACTGAAATTATCTTGAGATAACTTATATTTATTGGAAGTAAAGTGGGCGTTAATTCAATGCCTGTGCTCCACACTCCCTAGAAAAAGTGAAAAAATAAGGACAGGAAGTTTACTTTTGTGTAAACTCAAAGAGATTTCTTTTAGGGCAAAGCCTGAAGGATATTTCTGATTCACAATCTTAATATTTTGAAGGCTCCCCATAGACATGAATGATTTCTGTTCTTTGTTGCCTGCATTAGTCTCCAGCAATAAGGTAGAGTTTTAGGGAGCAGGAATATAAATCTTCAGTGAATCATGGTATTGAGTATTATATTAATCCTCAAATGTTCTAAATGATGTATTGTGACATACATAAGTCAGATAAGAAGCAAGCCTACCTAATTAATTTTGAGGTTCTAAAGTTATATCAACCATATATTTCCCAGAATATATTTTAGGGAACTTAGGACATCACGAAGACTATGGCTTCATGATGTCCTAATTGTGTCACATCCGTCCTAATCATTGATTGAGGAGGCAAAGTTGAAGGTAAGTGTGATGGATAGAAATTCTACTCACAAACTTAAACATATGCTTTGGTGCATGAATAAACGTGCATGCAATATTTATTGACGGAGACTAGACCCATAATGTAATGTTGCAGAGGTCTAGTCTAGTCTGCTTCTCCTTCATACTCTCAATAATTTCTTATATCCACGTTTTTTACAATCCAAAACAGATTTTAAAACAGTAATACTCAAAATACCACAAAGCAAACCAGTGAAATATTTATTGGGCATCTCTAATGAGAAAACATTCAAATGTCTTAGTGTTTTATTTTCATAGAAAATGTATGAATGCCACCTTGGAACCAGCTGCTTTGTTGTTAAGGAGACACAGTAGGGGATTGTTCTGAGAGACTAAATGTTAATATTTGGCGTATGTTGCTATCAAAGTTGCAATTGACTGGTAACTTTCATTTTTATTTGGAGAATATATCCTTTTATACCTGGACTTTCAGATCTTTACACCTATGAAAACATTTTCCGTCTTTTGTTTAAATTCCTACCTCAACTATTTTTGTTATATGGAGTTCTGTACATGTAGAAGAAATTGTACAAGGCAGTTTTACTGTGCTATCAATAAATTTTCATATAAAACTGACTATCTAAAGACATGAATTCTTGTCATAATGCAGACATTACGGTATGACCCATGATTTTTTTTTTTTTTTTTTTTTTTTTTTTTGCGGTACGCGGGCCTCTGAACCCGTGTCCCCTGAATCGGCAGGCGGACTCTCAACCACTGCTCCACCAGGGAAGCCCTGACCCATGATTTTATGGTTGTTTTTGTGTGTACTTGAGATAACTGCTATTGCATCTAGTAAATTCTAGATAATTGCTTCAAAATGACTGCCACAAGAAAATTTGTATTCTGAGTGCATCAACAGAAAGCTGAATATTTACAGTACAACACTCTTAATTTCCATGTAGAATATGCTTCTTCATAAATTTGATTCCTTCATTACAATGAAGTATATTTTTGACAGCTGAATTAAAAACAAACATACTTAAGGGTATTTCTCTGTGTGTTTTTCTTTTAAGTTGATTCCCTTAACTCAAAAAATAAAAAGTCCTGATAATTAAGGCTTTTCCTTTATGAGACAAGCAAAATCAAATTAAACGTTGCGAACTGACGCAAGCTTATATTTTCTCTGTTTGAGATTCTTGAATTTCAAACCCAGGTACCTGACTTCCCACCTATGGAGCAAATGAGGTTTATTTGGCTTTAGGATCTTCAGCATGTTAATAAAGAATACTGCAGTCTCTATTGTTTTCTTATTTTCTTACATAATATTTTAAATTTTTAATACTAATTAAAAATGCTTTAAAATGATACTGTACACATGAAGAGTTGTCATGTATTTTAATGGTATATGTGATAGAGATTTTAATTATAAAATAATCTCAGATTTTTATAATTTGAAACTGACAAAACTCATGTTTAAAATTATTCCTTTACAAATGTTTTCAGCAAACATGTATACATTAAAGAAAAATTAAAGCTATATTAGAGTATACATTTTTAGTCACAATGACTGGGTAGATATTATTAATTTGAAAAATGGTAATGCAAATATTTTGGAAGTTATAATCTGTAATTTCTGAATTATACGTTTTTCAGAAGGTGAAAATGTGTCTACCTGTATAACACTGTGTCACTCTGTTATTAAGCCAATGTTGTCTGTGAAATCCTCAAAGATCTATACAATTAAATCATTCACAAATGTAAAGGGCAATAAAGGAACCCTATAAGTGAAACAGACATTTAAATGTCATGATATAAGTGTAGAAGTGAAAATACATGGTTTTGTAGAGCCCCATGTACCATCCTTTACCACATATTTTCTGACTTAATGCTTATCTTAAAATATAGACAAAGGCACATAATGTTGCTCCTGATATCATTTTATAGGATTATAACACTTTACATCAATGGCTAGAAAATTTCATCTTGTTTCTTTTGATCCAAGATTAAATGAATAAAACTGCCCACTAACAAATGTATAACAAACATTCTTTTCAAATACGTATGTCACACCCAGCCCTGCAGTTACAGCTGAGGCTACTTGTTTGAGTTTGTGAGAGTTCACTGTTATGTGCTACAAGCCATACAGTTTTTACATGAACCTAACTGGTGAATTAAATGAAAGTTATGGTGAGAACCACCACACTTGCATCATTTATGATTTTGAGTGTGGCACTATAATCTTTGTCATTCCTGTTGGGATGCAGTGTTGTTTATGGTTTGCCATCTTGGCTTGGGGTTGCAGATTCAGGAGTTTGCACTTGGCCTTTCCTGCTATTGTAGTTCTTACCCTATAGAGTGAGAAACCAATATGAGAATTATGCCAACTATAAGGTATGCCCATTACAATTATTTAGCAATTGGAGAAGTCACCACTGGGTAGCTCTATGGAATTATTGGATCCATTATGACACAGTATTGGGCCAGGACTCCAATTATACCTGACCTCTGCACATCCCTTATCTAACAAGGGAGAATATAATAGTTCTTTGGATTCTCTCAGGACATAATTATATCAGAACTTGTGCCAAATCAGCCAAATCATCCTCAGAAAACAGATATTCTCTTTCCCCAGTATACGGTTATCTGAGTAAATGGCTGGAAGCCCTCTGGGGAAGAGGAGAAGAACTATGTACATTTTCCATTTGCTGCAGGGTTTTTATTCAGTTGACAGATTCTGATCATTGAACCAGGTCTGGAAACTAGGCATTTCAGGGTTCAAACCAGGTTTCAGGGTTCAAATCCTTCCCTATCAGATCTCTGATTGTGGCATAGGAGAATTCTTGCCAAGAGTGAGAATGCATTTGTCACTGAAGTTCTACCACTGTCTCAACCAGGTCTTCACTCTTTCTGCCTTTCAATTTCAGAAGAAGATTTTTTTCCAGAACATGATTCTGAATCTATTTTGATTATATATTTTAAGTAACACCTTTTGGGGTTCTCATTTATTTTGTCCCTAGGAACAAGTACACATTCCATATGTATTCCATATATGGACACCATATGTGCTCCTCTGACCACCACTCCAAACCCGCTGATTATTATAATAATTTTACCCAGTGTTTTTGCTGATATTTAAGTGGTGTCACCTGGCCTCCATTATTACTGGATCCTCTCATTCTCATTGCTATTTATGAGCCAGATATGGTAACAGGACCTTCTACCATCAGCTCCAGATTATAGAGGACAGCTGACACTGAGTTTCTCAGTGATTCTGATAGAATGTTCTGCCACCATCGTCACAATATTTCTTACCTCCTTGATAAACCTATGTCTCCTCTGCACCATCTCAAAGGATATAGCATCTGGTGGGTTTTCTAGTGGTATAGAGTAGACCCATTCCAGTATGCTCCCTTCTCTGAGCCTTTTCATCCCTTCCTCCCTAATCTGTCATGGCAGTTCTGGCATCTGTACTTCATTTATGTGAGCCATCCCTTTCTCCATGCTTCTAAGAAGCATCCCAGCAGCAAATTAGAAGGAACTCCTGGGGCCCTTGCCAGGATGTAAATTCTGTCATGAGAGAGTCCTAAGCTCTCTCATCAGCTTTATATTATGTCCCCCCTTGGCATTGCACCTCCAGGGACCACTTCTAGGCATATGCTTCAGTTCCTGCCTGTACACTATGAGCCAGATCGTTTACTCCTTTGACATAACATCCCTGTCCTCCTTTCTCAGGCTCGGCATTTTCCCCGTTAGACCTTGCTGAGTTTTCAGCTTAGTTATGGACCTTATGGTCAGAAGAGAGATTAGGACAGATCCTGAAGGCAAGCATTGACTTCTAAGACACATGTCACTTCTGAGGTCTCATCGTATACTAAAAGCAGCATATTTCCAGTGGAAGATTGGACACTTCCACAGGCAGGAAGATTCAGAAGAATTTGGGAGATCTCAAGTGCATCTATCAACCTTGATTTCTGGGTTCACACCAAGTTTCAGGGTTCAAATCCTTCCCCATCAGATCTCTGATTGTGGCGTAAGAAAATTCTTGCCAAGAGTGAGAATGCATTCTTCACCGAAGTTCTACCACTGTCTCAACCAGGTCTTCACTCTTTCTGCCCTTGGATTTCAGGAGACTTTTCTTCAACACATTGAAGGAGGTTCTCTGATTCTCAAAATTTGCTTAAAGAGTTAATAAATCTGAATCTGTCATTTTATCTCTGTTTAGCAACACCCACCCAATAACATAGTCTGTATAGTTACTATTTCCTTCATACCTATTAAATATCAAAGTTATAGCGCTGGTTAGTGCATCCCTTTCCTCTTTGTATCATGTCAAATTTCACCACAAATGAAAGCCTTATCAATTACATTGCTTTAGCAAGCTTGGGATTATTGATACTCCACCTACCACCAGTGAGGGAGTTCTCATTACCATCTGGTCAGTCTATGATTCCTCTCCTGAATACCGTCTTTAGATTCTGTTTCTTAGAACAATTCCTGGTACTCACTATCTTAGGTCAGGTTTCCTAGAAGCAGAGATGGGGATTCTTGAGCAAGTAATTTATTGGGGAAGTGATCTCATGAAAAAAATGCAGAAAGCAGGGAAAAGGACAGGGCAAGAAAACTAAGCAAGGTTATGAGTTCGAGTGAAAATGAGCTTCAGCTTGATCCATGGGGCGATCTGGAGCAAAAATCATCCCTGGGAGTTGGTCCCACATTGAGGTAAATGCTGCTACCTGGCCTCTGCTTTTCTGAATCCCTTTATATCCCCACGTTAGCCAGTCATTGCTTGTAGGTTTCTGGGTGTGATGGCGCTCCCAGGCAAGGAAGCTCTCATTTGACCAAGAGCAATTCTCTCTGGCAGGTGGCAGTTGTGAGTCGGTATCTGCCAGTACCCGCAGTAGCTGGGAGATGAGATATCTGGTCAAACCCCCAACAATGACCACTATACCCAGTATCCACCAGCACCATCCACAGTTTTGAACCCTAGTTCTTTAATTCTTCAACAGTCCTGATAAATGGAAGTAACAAAAGAAACAGATCCTCAAATATTCATTTTAGGCCTTATACACAAAAATGAGAATTTTTTCATTTACTATCATTTCTTCCTAAAATAAGACTGATCAAAAAAATAAAAGGGATGCAAGGCTGCTATATATTGTCCATGCTGTTCTTGGCCTCAAAAATGACTGTAAAATAATGGAGTTTTATACCGCACATCACAGTTTTTTAAAGTATGGCTTTAATAGGACTAAAATGCTAATGAAAGTCAAAAATAAGACGCGTATCTGCTCACAGTTTTTCTTTCTAAGGCTTGTGGCGTGTATGAGACTGTAAAAATACTCCTTTTCAATTTATAATAAGCAACTCCTTGGAGTAATTGAATTTATTTCTGTATAAATAGATACTATGTTTATGTATATCACAAATGTATATATCTCTGGAAATATCCACATATTTTGCTGTTAAATAAAATATAGCATTACAAAAAGGACTACCACTACTTCCTATAATACAAAATTGAAAGTTTCACTACCAATCAAACCACTAAGAGAATTACTTCACCACATGCTTTTGCTTCAAATTATTATTGTTATTATTGTTATTGTTATTATTATTTTGCTACCTTAGCTTGAAAGAAATAGGATTTGGTCATATTTCATCATAATGAAAAGAAACCCACCCAAATCAGAAATATTTGGTCCATATTCTTCCATGACAGCCTTCAGAATGAATTCCTTATCACTTTGGAAAGTGTTTCAGCAGAGAAAATTAACACATTCTACCTTGAAAGTGGTGAGCTAAACATAGTATGCAAGATAACTTAAATAGTAAAGAAGGAGGGAGGAAAGAAGGGGAAAGGGAGGAGAGGAGGAGAGAATTGATTTACTGAAAGCCACTCTAAGGAGATGATGTTTTAGTTTCCTGTACGTTTATTTTTCTGTTTTGAACTTCCATCTATTGTTTAATCCTCAACACGAGAGTGCAAAATATTGTTGTTCTAATTTTACAAGAGAAGAATGGCCTAGAGTGTCACAACTATTAAATAGTAATCCGGAAATCTTACTAGGAATCTGAACTATTCAGAATAGGGGCAGTGTCCCTCCCCATTCCGAGGTTTTATGATCTGAGTCCAGTTCTGTCTTTGCCACTTATGCGGAAGTCATATTATCTCCTTGGGTCTCATGCTGTGATCTTACTTGGGACTAGCTAGGGAAAATAAAGAGTTTTCAAAGAAGATAAAATATACTTCTTTAATCAAAAAGATTTTTTTATTAACTCCAGTCTCAAATCAACTTACAGAGTAATAGAATTTCTATAATTACTATAATTATAGAAATTTTATAGAATTGTAGTCAACAAAGCCCTTATACACCATTTTAAAATTGCACTGTAAATAAAGAAAGCTGAACATTGTTTATCTCCATGTTTTGGAAAACTGAGACATCTGTTTCCCTAGCCATATTTAGAAATTAATTTTAGTTCTCAAGCAATCATAAATTCACAAATCATATTATTCAGTGAGTACAGTGACAAAACTTTCTGTAAAAAGGGTATTATAAAATTACAAAATTTATTTTGCTTATATTTAAGCAGAAGAAATCTAGAAGAAAATAGTAAACGTTTACTCCAAAATTTAGTATGTTAAAAATAGAAAAATTCAGAAAACTATGAAAAAATAAAAGGAAACTAAAAATCTGGAGATGGCTCTAGGAAACTAGACTATGACTGAAAAGTTCCAACTAAAGGAATCAGTTACATATGGACAGTGAGAGATCTGGGGGAATGAAGGCAGTGGGTAGAACATGGATTCTTATGTGGAGAAGTGGGGCCAGAAAGGTCTCCAGTTAAAGGGATCATCAGGGAAGGAGAAACCCTGGACCATCATTAGTGCCCTTTCCAATTGTGAGTGAGTGACTACAGTGGAGCTGGAAGTTAAATAGTGTCAGCATATCAAGAAGTGACTTATGAAGTAGGTCCACTGGCAAGAGATGTTGGTTAACCTATGTCAAAGAATTCTGTTGTTGAAGGGCAGTCCAATTTTGGCCACTGGCATCTTTTTAATAATCTTTGATGCCCATAACCCTGAAACTCATAATGCCGGGCACAACCTGCACCTAGAATGTTATGACTTATTCAAGATGGTTGGTGATGGACTTGGAGAACAGTAGCAAATACCACTGAAGAACGCCTTTGTTATTCACTGAGCCTCTTGATTATCAGGACTTCCCAACCAAACCAAATGATAAATCTGTGTGATGAAATCGTCTGAAGGTGCCTACCTTGCTGCTAACATAACAATTGAAATATCTCTTTAGGATGTATTACAAATTATTGTAATTAGGGTGGTACACATGCAAGTTATTGCAAGCAGTACACATGCAGTTATTAACTGGGGAAACATTTACATTCTATTCCATTTCAAATATACAGGATATTCAAACAGTCTTCTTGATGTTGTAACCCATTTCCTCATGTTCAAGGACTTTTAGATCCACTGAGAAATGCTTCCTACATGATTGCTGCCAAGAGGAATGAAAACTTAATATCTTTGGAAAAGATCTAGGTTCTGCTGTTAGGAATGACATAAACTAACACAGTAGTTTTCAGTTTTGTTTTGTTTTTAAATAAGATCCAGAATACCATACATTGTCTCAATTCAGTGAATAAATAGCAGACACATAAAGCAGAAACAAAAGTTTCCTGAAACAATATTGAGCATTATCACTTGTGTTGCACTCTGATATTTTTCCCTTTCCTCTACTCTCTTCCTACGAACCCTAGTACATAGATACACATCCACTGTATTCTCTGTGTCTCTTTTGCTCTATTTTATACGAGATCTTGTTTCTCTGTACTTCATTTTGGATATTTTTTCTGACCTATCTTTAATTTTATTCTTACTCTCTAAAGTTCTTTCTAATCTACTTTACAAACCATCTATTGTGTTTTTATTTTACCTATTGTATTTTGAGTTCTAATTTTTTGGTTTGTTTTTTTGTTTACAGACTTCTGCTGAAATTCTCAATTTTACTGATGTTTAAAAATATATACAACACATTTATTTCAAACTCTCTATGATCTCTATCAGAATCTGCTGTGATTCTGTTCCTATTGTCTCTGCTTCTCTTAGTTATTATCCAAGTCTCTTCTTTCTGTATTTTCTTAATTTGTGTTATTACATGTTAGGCATTGAATATGGAAATTTTCAGAGCTACTTTGAGGACTAGAATATTATCTTTCCCTAAACAGGATTTATATTTGTTTTTAGCATGCAAATAAAGGCCCTATGAATCCTAGAGCTCAGACCTACGAGATGCCAAGATGTTTCAAAGCTGAGCTTCAGTCCCTGCGAGAGCCTGTTTCAAGTTCACCCGTTCTTCTGGTGTGTAGTCCATCAGGGTGAATAACAAATGTCTGGGGTATTTGCCAGGAAGTGGGTAACACCTAAGGGGAAAAAAAACAGAATAAAATAATTCCAAAACCAAGCTCACCTTTCTGGGTTTCCTTCTTCTCCTGGATCTTTCTTCTGTAAGTCTTCATTGAAATATTAGCTCTTCTTCACTTTTAGTTTTCATGTTCCAGTGTTTCTAACCATTTTCAGTTGCCTAGTTTGTCTCCCACTTGTGCTGAAAACAACTCCGTGTATTTAAAAGACAAAATTGAATCAGAAAACAACACAAAATAATTTAAATATCTTTGAATTGTGTGTTCCTGCATCATTGAAATTCAGTTTATTAACATATCAATAATCTTCAAAACTCTTTCTTTAAACTTATCCTGAAATAGAAACACATTGCAGATCTTGGGGGTTTTCCTTCACATGCCACACCAAAGAGAGGTTGGTTCCAGCCTTGGTTTGAGCATTTCCTCTGCAACTCTTCCATAGATATAGTGGGGAAATTTCTTTTTTTCAGTTCTCTTTCAGTGTCTCAGATTGTGGTTCGTAAGTTTGATTGAAAATTTTATTCTCACACATAGCCACAAGCAGAAATAGCGTTTCAATAGAAAAACCACTGCAATTTCCACTGATAATTTTCTCACAAATTTAAAGCTTTTGCCCAATTTTTTAAAAAATACAATTCTTCAGAACTAGAAACCAGTTGGATTCATCCTATTTTCATTAAGGATGTTCCATCTGATTACATTTCATGAATTAGAGTTCGTAAGAAACAGATTTTATTTAAAAATAGGAAAACAATGTCTGTAACTGTATTTGCACAAGTATTTACTTCTGGCAAAGATGATAACACTCACTGTGGCCTAAAGAATGCAGTGCTGCTGACATGGTACACTTTGGAGATTTATGTTTATAAATATGTGAGAGTTAGTGCTCTAATAGTAACGCAAAGATCTATTGCAAACAGCGGTCCTGTATTATGCTAGAGCTGTGAAAATATTGGAGAAATATGCTATATATTTTATCTGATATAACATACTATTTATTTGGAACATCAAAGTAGGTGGTTGTTGAATGATTTAACAGTACTGAAATCTGAGCATAAACATACTATTCTTTTAAAAATGTTAATTTCAGTATTGATGCTTGTTCATATCTTCAAAGGAAAGAGTTTGGATAACTATCATTTAGTTTGCACTAACTTTATGATACTTCAATACAGAAATTATAATAATTTTAAAAATGGAGGAACTATCACCTATAAACTGTTCTATTCCTGCATTTAAAAAATGTGATTGCATAAAGCAAAATATGTGCATGTGATACTGAAATTCAGTGGCAAGGTATTTATGTCAGAAACCACTGACTGATTAATCTAAATCTTGCGTTAAAAATTAGGCCACAAATATTGAATAATAAAATACCTAAACTAAAAGAAATGAGATCTTTAGAGAGCTGTTTTATTATAGTTCTGTGGATTAGGAGTACCACCTAGTGGTCAAAAATATTTATGCTTCCCTCATTGTTCTTTAATGTAGATGCCTCACATCTGCCTCTTTCTTGTTAATTTTAGTTTCCTTGAGCATGTTCTTTCTTTATAATTTAGAGTTTTGAATTTTCAATAAAAGTAAAGTATTTTAAATCCATGAGAGCTTATTTACTTAAAAATAAAATAGCAGAAATATATGAGAATATAAGAAAACAATATACAGTTGACCTTGAACAACATGGGGGGTCAGGGGCACGGACACTCTGCAAAGTTGAAAATCCGAATACAATTTATAGTTGGCCTCCATATACTCGGTTCTCTGTATCCAGACTTCTGCATCCATGGTTCAACTAACTACAGATCATGTAGTACTGTCATACTTACTATTGAAAAAAATCTGTCTATAAGTGGACCCACGTGGTCCAAACCCGTGTCATTCAAGGGTCAACTGAGTATTTTAAATCTGCACTCTGGCTTAGATAAATTAATTTTGATAGAATTTAAAAATGAAATGTAAAAGAGAGTAAGAATTAAACAAAAAATGTACTAAAAATGTAAGTACTCACAATCTATTGTTCAATATTTTGAACATTTGAATAGGAGATTAATATTGATAGCTATCAATGTTCATAAATATCTTTAAGATCATTAAGTTGTCAACAGACCCCCAAATCATTGCCCTCAAAATGAATATTCTTAGCTGTCTACTTCAGCAACACGGAGAGGGTGGCAGGCTGAATAATGGCTCTCAAATATGTCCACATAATTTTCCCCAGAGCTTGTAAATGTTATGTTATATATGGCAAGTGGGACCTTGCAGATGGGAATAAGTTAAGGATTGTACCATCAAGAGACTATCTTGGATTATCTGGGTGAGCCCAGTGATATTGCAGGAGTTGTTATAAGAGGGCAACACACAGCAGAGAAAACAACATAATAAGGGATGCAGAAGATGGGGGGATGAGCTTTAGAGCGTGAGGGCTACAGGGCTACACACGCAAGGAGTGTAAGCAACCACTTGAAGCTGGAAAAGACAAAGAAACAGATTCTCCCCTCAGAGCCTCCAGAAGGAACCAGCCTGCAAATACCCTGACTTAGCCTAATAAAACTGATTTCAGAATTTTTGCCTTCAGAACAGTAAGATAATAAATTTGTATTGTTTTCCAATGCTAAATTCGTGGACATTTGCTACAGCAGAAAGAGAAAATTATACAAATAGTTTGCTACAAATTGCTATTTGTAGAGCAATGACAGTTTTTATTCGAGCCAGAATAGCCCTGTGATTTCACTTAGGATTGTAGTTCTGAATTGATTTTGATGTTTTGTCATTAGTATTCATAAGGAAAAAAGATAAACATTTATTAAGCATTTTCCTTAAAAGTTTTTTTTTTAATCTTGAAATTCTAGATCTCTATTAGTGTGGCTTATTAGAAGAAATGTTGACAGAAGTTTCCACCTAACTCTTAGTATTATCTTTACATATGTTATTTAGAAGGCCTTCATTAATATGGGCCTCCAAATGATTTCCTGGCATCACGTATCCACTGGAAGTACCTCACTGGTCCTGGGCCTGCCTTCCATGCCACGGATACCCCTTTCTATCTTTTTCTTATTGTATATTGTAGTCCATCTTGTTAAAAAGTGTCCAGGTTAACAAGGAGTTAATCAGTGGAGACTTTCAGAAGTCCTACGCTGTAGAGAGCACCAGGGCACTGAGAATGCTTGCCAGAATAGAGAATAAGGTAAATTAAGAAGGCCCTGTGAAGTGGTAAGAAAGATGTAAGAAGCTTGTAAGTACACACACACACACACACACACACACACACACACACACACACCATCACCATCACCATCACTATTACCATCACCATCACCATGACCACTAGCACCACCACCACTATCACCTTTGAAACCTAAAGCCCTTGAAACAATTTTCTCCTTGTATACTTTTCAGCAAAGCACAACCACTGGATATTCATATACATCATTATTTGTAGAGCACAGATAGATAATGACCTCTGCAGTCACAGAACATTTGATAAAGCCAACCATCCACAGACAGCTTTTGCTCTTTCTTTCTTACACACACACACACACACCATCACCATCACCACACACCATCACCATCACCATCACCATCACTATTACCATCACCATCACCATGACCACCAGCACCACCACCACTATCACCTTTGAAACCTAAAGCCCTTGAAACAATTTTCTCTTTGTATACTTTTCAGCAAAGCACAACCACTGGATATTCATATACATCATTATTTGTAGAGCACAGATAGATAATGACCTCTGCAGTCACAGAACATTTGATAAAGCCAACCATCCACAGACAGCTTTTGCTCTTTCTTTCTTTCTTTCTTTGTTCTTTTGTTAATTTTCTTACAAATATTTAGATGTTTACCAATACAGTCTTACTTTGTTGTTGTTTTTTTTTAACATCTTTATTGGAGTATATCTGTTTCACAATGGTGTGTTAGTTTCTGCTTTACAACAAAGTGAATCAGTTATACATATACATATGTTCCCACATCTCTTCCCTCTTGTGTCTCCCTCCCTCCCACCCTCCCTGTCCCACCCCTCTCGGTGGTCACAAAGCACAGAGCTGATCTCCCTATGCTAGGTGGCTGCACCACTAGCTATCTATTTTACATTTGGTAGTGTATATATGTCCATGCCACTCCCTCACTTCGTCACAGATTACCCTTCCCCCTCCTCATATCCTCAAGTCCATGCTCTAGTAGGTCTGTGTTTTATTCCCATCCTACTACTAATCTCTTCATGAAATTTTTTTTCTTAGATTCCATATATATGTGTTAGCATATGGTATTTGTTTTTCTCCTTCTGCCTTAGTTCACTCTGTATGACAGACTCCAGGTCTATCCACCTCATTACATATAACTCAGTTTCATTTCTTTTTATGGCTAAGTAATATTCCATTGTATATATGTGCCACATCTTCTTTATCCATTCATCTGTTGATGGACACTTAGGTTGCTTCCATGTCCTGGCTATTGTA
>NC_041219.1:20366064-20383510 GCF_002837175.3 Physeter macrocephalus | reverse complement strand
CACGGCTCAAAATAAAAGGGAGAAAAAATAGAAAGGAAAGAAAGGAAGGAAGGAAGGGAGGGAGGGAGGGAGGAAGGAAGGAAGGAAGAAAGGAAGGAAGGAAGAGAGGAAGAAGGAGGAAGGAAGAGAGGAAGGAAGGGAGGAAGAAAGGGAGCAAGGAAGGGAGGAAGAAAGGAAAGAAGGAAGGAAGGAAGGGAGGAAGGAAGGGAGGAAGAAAGGAAGGAAGAAAGAGAAAGAAGACAAAATAAAGTAGGATAAAATATAGTTATTAAAATAAAAAATTATTATTAAGAAGAAAAATTTTATTTAAAAAAAAAACCAAAAAAACGGGTCGGTCAGAACCCTAGGACAAATGGTGAAAGCAAAGCTATACAGACAAAATCTCACACAGCAGCACACACATACACACTCACAAAAAGAGAAAAAGGGGAAAATAATAATATATCTTGCTCCCAAAGTCCACCTCCTCAACTTGGGATATTTCGCTGTCTATTCAGGTTTTCCACAGATGCAGGGCACTTCAAGTTGATTGTGGAGCTTTAATCCACTGCTCCTGAGGCTGCTAGTAGGGACCTCCCCCTCGCCTCTTTGTTCGCACAGCTGCTTGGGTTCAGCTTTGGACTTGGCCCCGCCTCTGCGCGTAGGTCGTCCGAGTGCGCCTGCTCTTCGCTCAGACAGCAGGGGGTTAAAGGAGCAGCTGATTCGGCGGCTCTGGCACAGGCCGAGGGGGAGGGAGGGGCACGGAGGCGGGGCGAGCCTGCGGCGGCAGAGGCCGGCGTGACGTTGCACCAGGCCGAGGCGTGCCGCGCGTTCTCCCGGGTAAGTTGTCCCTGGATCCCGGGACCCTGGCAGTTGCGGGCTGCACAGGCTCCCGGGAGGGGAGGTGTGGAGAGTGACCTGTGCTCGCACACAGGCTTCTTGGTGGCGGCAGCAGCAGCCCTAGCGTCCCACGCCTGTCTCTGGTGTCCGCGCTGGTAGCCGCGGCTTGCGCCCGTTTCTGGAGCTCCTTTAAGCAGCGCTCTTAATCCCCTCTCCTCATGCACCAGGAAACAAAGAGGCAAGAAAAAGTCTCTTGTCTCTTCGGCAGCTCCGCGCCCGTTTCTGGAGCTCCTTTACGCGGCGCGCTTAATCCCCTCTTCTCGCGCCCCACCACCGATCCTCTGTGCGGGAATCTCTCCGCTTTGCCCTCCGCACCCTGGGGCTGCTCTGTCCTCCACGGCTCCGAAGCTTCCCCCCCTCCGCCACCCGCAGTCTCCGCCCGCGAAGGGGCTTCTAGTATGTGGAAACCTTTCCTCCTTCATAGCTCCCTCCCACTGGTGCAGGTCCCGTCCCTATTCTTTTGTCTCTGTTTATTCTTTTTTCTTTTGCCCTATCCAGGTACGTGGGGTGTTTCTTGTCTTTTGGGAGGTCTGAGGTCTTCTGCCAGCGTTCAGTGGGTGTTCTATAGGAGCAGTTCCACGTGTAGGTGTATTTCTGATGTATCTGTGAGGAGGAAGGTGATCTCCGCGTCTTACTCTTCCGCCATCTTCTCTCCCACTCTCCTTACTTTGGTTTTTAAGGCTTTTATCAGTGTGTTTCTTCTGCTTTTAAGTCACTACAGCAGGTGCTGAACAGCAGTCTCCTGCTGCTGCCATGTCCCGGGTCAGAATCAGTCACAGGAGGATTCCACTGCACTGGGGTTCTGTATAGATATAGATATAGATGGCATCCATAATTATAAATATATATTTATAATAAAATATGTATTGCCACTTTTGATACCAGGTTGTTCCAGGCATACCTAGTTTTAGTGCACTTCGTGTTATTGCTCTTGGCAGATACTGCGTTCTTATAAAATGGAGGTTTGTGGCAACACTGTGTTCAGCATCATGGGCACTATTGTTCAAACAGCTTTTGCTCACTTTGTGTCTCTGTGTCACATTTTGGTAATTCTCGCAATATTTCAAACTTTTTCATTATTATCATATTTGTTATGGTGATCTGTGATCAGTGATCTTTGATGTTACTGTTGCTCAGATGATGGTTAGCATTTTTTAGCAATAGAGTATTTTTAAATTAAGGTATGTACGTTATTTTTTTTTTAGATATAATGCTATTACACACTTAAGAGACTACACTATAGTGTAAACATAACTTTTATATGCACTGAGAAACCAAAAAACTTGAGTGATTTGCTGTATTGCTATATTCAATTTATTGCAGTGGTCTGGAACAGAATCCGCAGGATCTCCAAGGTCTGCCTGTATATGCAGAGAATTATCAGGGTGGCTATCATGGGCAACTGCCACTTTAAGTGGAAACCTTTACCCCCAAATTCCTAAGAGCGGCACCATTGGACCTTCATAGAAAAAGCATGGACATTTTTTAAAAAATTGTTCCACCTATGGAAAAATTATGAGAACTTTAATGCCTATTATTTAAACTCCTGGAGGGAAATATCCTTTTAATAGATGTTTGCCACTCCTCTGGCCATCCATCTATTTATTTATTCATTTAGTCATTCTTTCACTTATTTAATAAATACTTAATAAAGGCTTATTATGTATTACCAAGATCTACTTCTCTGGACATGTACCTGGTTTTCTAAGTGTATTATAACTTCCAGGGTTTCTTTCTCCTCTAAGCATCAGAAAATCCTACATATAATATATGAACTTTATATACTGTTAAGTAAGGAGTTAGGCAACTCAAAAATGGTGGCTTTATAGTACAATATGTACAATTAAACTTCTGTTAAATGAAAATATTTACTTTTATTTCAAACGTGAGATAATGGTGCAAAGGAAGATGCAAACAGCAATACTTTTAAAATTTAAACTATATCATGTGATTTATGGTCAGCACACATTCAACTCAAATTCTATTACCTATAATATAACACAAGAAATTCTGGTTCACAATGGGATAGAATGAATAGACACCCCTCTTCTCAAACGAGCTGATAAATTTCAAGACAGGGGAGAATATTTGGTATTAGTACCATTTTTCTTCTTGTGGTCCATCAGGAGAATTATCAGGTAATATAAATGTTCTTGTAATCAATAAGATAAATACTCCATTAGCATAAAAACCAGAGGGTTTTTTTAATAGGAGATATATTCTTATCAAATACTCTAGTCTTTGTAAAGAAATTAATGTTCATGATAATGGTATATGTTTGTCTTTAGGTAAGTAATTAAGTAGAAATTGAACCATATTCACTGCTGGTGGGCTGATCCTGAACCATTTCCCCTCCTACCTTCCATAGGACCAGTACTTACCTCCGTAAGCAGATGAACAGAAAAAAAAAAAAAAGGAAGAACATTAATATGTGCAAGAAACAAGAAGGGACATGAGATTGGATTTCTACTATCATGTGAAGAGTGATAATGTCTTCAAATGGATGATGATGGGATTAAAGAAAAAACTGTGAGTAAGGCTGGGGATGAATTTTGGAAGAGAGGGAAAATTAAGGGAACAAGAGAATATTCTTCTTCTCCCACTTCTCCCTCCTCTTACCCTCTGCATATACACTTATGTAGCCCAAGGATATACGTTCTCTCAATGATGACAACTACTCTGGGCAGTTTTTGAGTACTCATGTTAACCCTTCATTGAAGGACTTCTTATGTCTCTAACAGAGTTCAGTGTGTGCGTGAGCTTGAGGCAGGCAGGGCAGAGTCAGTGCTCACCCTCATCAGCTGGGGAACCACTGGGGCGGGACCTCCTCTAGTGGAGCCTGGGGGAGCTCAGAGACCCTCGCCCACCATGCAGAAGGAAAGAAACTCTTTCCTGGGAAACTTTAAGCCCATTCTCTGATGTCCCCTTTTGTCTCCTCTTGAGGGTAACTAGGAAAACTTCTGGGTGGCACAAAAAGATGTGTCTTAAAAATTTGTATTAAGGTCAATTCAAGTTAAAAATGCCAAATTCAATAATATATAAATGACAAGATTTTTTTTAAAAACTGCTTGCACAAAAGGAGATTAAAGTAAGGAAAATGATACAGTTAGTTAGCAGACTACTGATTAGTCAAGCTTTAATTCTAATAATAAGCTCTTCAACCAAAATGCTCGAGTTTATCTGAAAATGCATTTTATTCTCCACCAAAATATGGAAGAGTTTGTAGCAATTCACTGATCTTTCAGTAAAGTGATTTTTTTCAGAAGGATTAAGAAAGCCTTAAAGCTCAAATGTGGGATCACCATGTTTTCAGCTCCTCTAATATATTTCTCTATCCCTTTCCTGGATCTGGCCAAGATTCTAAGGATTCAGTTTTACGATAAAGAGTTAAGAATTGAGTGCACAGTAACATACTCATAAATATGTGTGTGTTCTAAAATCGAATAATTCTCCAACCAATCTGCAAATATATAACCAATCTTTGATTAATTTAAGGATAATCTACCAAAGGATATGGATATTATATTTATCTTTTGTCAATTTTCCGTATTTATTGACTATGATAAGGCTTCCTGACATCTAGGTGTTATAAATGCTTTGCTCATCATACCACTTATTACCATTAGGTGGCACTATAAGGCAAAAAATCGAAAAGTTTAAAAAGGAATTTCGGGATTCGCTTTTCCTCGCAAATAGTCTTATGAATATGTTCTGTACTTCCCTGAAATTTATCTTTAATTCAATAATAAGATCCTATAATCTATGCACCCATCTTTGTATCTTTTCTTGCCTCCTGTAATGGTGTTAAAATTATGAAATATTCAAGAAAAACCATCTGCCTTATATTCCTGAATATGAAATAATTTCTAGATACACAATTACAACAGAAAGTTGTACTAACGATGCTTTTAAAATGGAACATATGATGATGTAACAAGGAATACTAGAATGTGTAAATATAAGTTACAGGTCCTTATTTCTGGAAAGATCAAGAAATGGAGTTCGTGTTTTGCATTTTTAAGAAAGTAATCACATAAGACTAATTTCTAAGATAATTTAAAAGCTATAAGAATATTCTCTCCTTTAACTCATCTTGATTATTCTAAAAGAGGATCTTAGTGACCCTCCAGGATGCATGTGAATTAGGTCCCAAGATTCACTGTGACTCAGAACAGCAGTCAACTGAGCAGCACAGATGAATTCCATAGTCAGGGATATCAAAGTTTTTAAACACATTAAGTCTCTTAACCTACAAGGTAGATGTGTTTAGATAACCTGTCACATGTCTACCAATATTCCTCAAATTACCTTTAATTATTTATTAACCCTTTAAAATTGTCCACAAATATTCATTTTAGCCCAGTTTCACTGCTAGAAAAGTATTGGAGAAAATGGAAACACGGTTAGGGTAAATGGTTGTGGCTCCACAGTCCTATTGCAGGTGACGTGATCTTATATGTATCAATAGAAAACACAAATGATTCCACACCAAAAAACTGTTAGGACTAATGAATGAATTTAGCAAAGAGGCAGAGTACAAAATCAACACACGAAAATCAGTTGCATTTCTACAAACTAACAATGAACAATGCAACAAGGAAATTAAGAAAACAGTTCCATTTTAAGGAGATGAAAGACTACAAAATACTGCAGAAAGAAGTTAAAGAAGACATAAATAAATGGAAAGATATACATGTTTATGGACTGGAAGACAACATTATTAAGATGTCAATACTACCCAAAATGATCTACATATTCAAAGCAATCCCTACCAAAATCTCAATAAGAATTTTTGCAGAAATTAAAAAATCCATCCTAAAATTCGTATGGAATTTCAAGAGACCCTGAATAGCCAAAACAATCCTGATAAAGAACAAAGTTGGAGGGTTGGAGGGTGCACATGTCCTGATTTCAAAACTTACTTCAAAGATACAGTAATCAAAACAGTGTGGTACTGGCATAAAGACAGGCATATAGAGCAATGGGAAAGGATAGAGAGTTCAAAATTAAGTGCTCATACAGATGATCAAATAATTTTACTTTATAATAATTCTTGAAGCTGTACTTTTAGATTTTCTGCATAGTTATGCATCGTATTTCCCAGTAAAATTTTTAAACATAAAAAATACATTTATTCTCATCTTGCTCTTGTATTGCATTTACCAAGGAAAATAGGAATTTGTCAAACTTTCTACCAAAGATTTACAAAGACTTATATAATTAACTCGAGTCTATGGGGTATCTGAAGTTGAAATTTTAGATACCAGGAAGTAGCCACTTCATATCTTTCAGTGGATCTGATCACCCATCCTAAATTTGCCTACCTAATTTTCCATGTAATTTTGTTTTATTTTTTTCATAGACCTACTTACTAGGTAAAATTTTATTGTTAGTTCCTTCATTTCCTTATTTATTATTGTCTTTGTTCCCAGGTGTAGAAAAGAGGCTCCACAGAGCAGTGATCTTGGATAGCTATTCTCCTTGATTCTTAGTACCTACGACCTTGTCTGGCATGTACTAGAAGTACAGGAAATAAGTTAGTGCTGATGCGGGTGATATTTTTCAAAATGTGTACGTGGGCATTGTCAAGAAACATTCCATTAAAGGAGGTTCTCTAGTTCAATAACTTTAGGAAATCCTATATCTTATATTTTCCTCATGGTGATATTCAATATATATCAGCATACTAAGGGCTGTACAGAATCCTAAAGTAAAACAAATTGTTTAACATTGCTTAGCAGAGCATTTTCCAAATTTTGTGTGAAATTTCTGAGTAGCAGGCCAGAGGATTGCCAAAAATGAGCAGTCTGACAAATCCTAAAGAAGTTGTGACAGACTCAGCAAAACATACAGGAGTTAGCAGACTGTGGAAATGTTTAGTGGAAGTGACTTCCCAAGCTCCCAATTCCTCCTAGAAGACACAGTGGAATAGCTGGCAGTGCTAGTCTACTTGCCCTGGAAGAGGTCTTTCTGGTCATTGAAAACTGAGTGGGTGTTTTCAAATCTCTTATATGTCACCATGAAACCTCAGCATAATTACCTTATATTGTTGCAAAAGCTATTTTTTGCAAACTGTATCTCCTGGATTTCACATCTGGCTTTGGAGTATAATTGCTTCCCATGGCCCCAGCCATAGGAAACTACTTATAAGTGTGATCAGGCATCAAAATTGTGGAGTTCCATTGAACCTACAATGTAAAGAGCAGTCGCAGGACATGTACAATTGTTTATGTACAATGTCTTGAAGGGAGTAACCATAGTAGGTCTGGAAACCCTTTTCGTTTTTGAAACAAACATTAATATCCCAGGGGACTAGTGTTACATATAAATACTTTGGAAACACTTGGCTAGGCAATGCAATGAATGTGTATACATTAACTGAATATTTTTTTACTGAAAATGTATTCTGTTTAAACTTTTGGTGAAAATATATTGACAGCATCTCAATTTTTACTTATATATTTTTCTATCATGTAAATGTAGTCAATGCCAATTGACTTGATATTTTTCAGGCCATCCCAATCTAGAGGTAAAAATTGGATCACTCTTTATTATTTGAGAAAAAAAATCTTCAAAATATACTGAACTTTGTATTTCATTCACTTTTTCTTTTGATATTATAAGGTTGAGTGATTTCATCACTTCCTGTATCTGAGCTATAGAAAGGAAAAAAGCTTTTTTCCTTCACTCCCAAATTGGCATAAATTTCCCTACTCCCTTATAAAATCACAGAGGCTATTTTCCTTTACATATTTATGGCAACCTTTCTGACCCACAGGCCAGAGCATTTGGCTAAATGTATAATTCTACCCCTTCGTTAATGAGTATGACCTTCCTGCAGAGGCAGAGTGGTTATAGGAGCTGTTTTCCCTAGCTTTTAGTAACAAATAATGGAGGCAACAGAAGGTTTTGCGTCATTACTGATAACTCCTCTGGATTGATGCAGCATGGTGATTGCTTCAATAAGAGCTACAGTCCGAATGATTCTCAGAAATCACCCATTGCCAAAAGCATAGGCAGGACCCAGGTTGAAGTATAGCCCACCGCAAAGAGATGAGAGATTCTTTTCAAAGAGCTAGGCAACAATGTACTGGGTAGTTTTCATCTTTGCATCTTGCTGAAGGATCCAAATACAACTGTGTACTTATTTCAAAGACTGTTTGGATTCCTGGGAACAGGGCAAAATAAGATTCACAATAGTCTCTTTGCATCAAATCATAGATTTTTTGAAGGCATCATGCTCCTTTGTAGTTCACATAAATGTCCAAAATACATGTTGGTTCTTTGTCCATAAATATATAGAGGTTCTGACTCTGGTCTCAGCACATTTACTTAATACATTATTTCCAAAACTAGGATTGAAAAACTGAACTAAAAATGAAAAGGTCATCAGTGGCTGGTGGAAAACAAAATTAGTTTGGAATAACTCTAGAAGTTCTCCAACCTCAAGTTTTTTTTAAAAGTTTTCATTCAAAATACTCTTATTCCAAATCTTCCCCTCTATAGCTCCAGTCAATCTGACACATAAATACACAAAGTGTTATGTAAGAAATTTATTTCTAAATTGATTGTTATTGGAATGAGAGAGAATGAGAGAAAGAACGACAGTATAAAAGGATGAAGGTCAGAATATATTACCTTTATATTTTGTTCTGAAAGGTAAAGCCATTTTAGTGTTTCCTTTAATTAATGAGTTTCATGTCTCTGTCTTCCATACAATACTTTCCCTATACCCTTGCAGATAGTTGAATAATGATATTATGAATGAATGTGTTACTCCTCATTTTCCTTCAACAAAGTTCAATGTACAGTCCCCAGTTCTCTTCTCTTTATTATCATTCCTTAATTAATATCAGCAATGCATATGCCATTAAATACTATCTATATAATTATGATTTTTAATTTTATAATTTGTACCTCCAGCTTGACCTCTCCTTTAAGTGCTATCTCCTATATTCAACCACTTACCAGACAATTTACATTTGGGAATATCAAAGGATGTCTCAAACATATATGAAACCCAATATGAGTCAATGTTAACTCCTGAACTGTGACTTCCCTATTGTTATGGGTTGAATTGTGTCCCTTCAAAAATCCTATGTTGAAGTTCTAACTGTAATAACTCAGAATGTGAACTTATTTGGAAATAGGGCGATTGCCATAAGATTTAATTGTAATAAGTTGAACTGAGGTCATACTGGAGTACTGTGGGCCCCTCATCCAGTGTGACGGTGTCCTTATAAAAAGGGGACATTTGGCCATACACATACACACAGAGGGAGATGCCAGTGAAGATGAAGGCAGATCTCAGGCTGATGTTTCCACAAGCCAAGGAGTGCCAAAAATTGCTAGTAAACAATTAGAAGCTAGAGGAGAGGCAGATGCTTCCTCATAGCCCTCAGAAGGTGCCTATCCTGCACATACCTTAAGCTAGAACTTCAAGCCTCCAGACTGGGAGACTATAAATGTCTGCTCTTTAAGCCATTTAATTTGTGATACTTTGTTCCAGCAACCCTAGGAAATTAGTACGTCTACCTCCCCACCCAAAAGAATCAACAGTAACCACTGAACAGAAAACAAATAAAACAACATTGCTGTCTTTTAGTGTCCCTAATTCCTCAGGCTGGAATCCTAGAAGCCATTCTGATTCCACTCACTAGGGAAACGAGACAATTCAACCTTCTTCTGCACGAAATCCTCTCACATATTTGAAGTCACTTATGTCCTACTTAAAATTTCTTTTTTCAAAGCTATGCCACCCCAAGTCCTTATGACTCATTTTAAAGCATTATTATTATTCTTATCTTCACTACCTATATATTCTCTAGTTTGTTAAAGTTCTTTTTTTTTTTTTTTTTTGGTTTGTTAAAGTTCTTAATTTGAACCATTGACAAAACAAAAAGACAACCTACCGAACGGGAGAAAATATTTGCATCATTTTACCAATAAGGGGTTAATATCCAAACTATATAAACAGCTCATACAGCTCAATATTTTTAAAAAAATGACTCAACTAAAAAATGGGCAGAAGACCTGAATAGATATTCTTCCAAAGAAAATATACAGATGGCCAACAGGCACATGAAAAGATGCTCAACATCACTAATCATCAGAGAAACACAAATCAAAACCACAATGAGGTATCACCTCACACCTGTCAGAATGGCTATCATCAAAAAAAACCACAATGAGGTATCACCTCACACCTGTCAGAATGGCTGTCATCAAAAAGTTTACAAATAACAAATGTTGACAAGGATGTGGAGAAAAGGGAACCCTCCTACACTGTTGATGGAAATGTAAACTGGTGCAGCCACTTTGGAAAACAGTATGGAGGTTCCTCAGAGTTACCATATGATCCAGCAATTCCACTCCTGGGTATAAATCTGAAGAAAATGAAAACATACATGTGCCCCAATGTTCATAGCAGCATTATTAACAATAGCCATGATACGGAAGCAACCTAAGTATCCACCAGCAGATGAGCGGATAAAGAAGATTTGGCATATATATATATGTATATATATATATACTGTATTAACTATCTTTATTGCACACTAAAGAACAACTTGAGACACATGTAGAGAGTGGATTTTCAAAGACTATTTTCTTGACCCAGTTAAATTTTTATTCAGTGAAAAAAGTTGACATTGAGATAAAAATTATATACATACAATGGAATATTACTCAGCTATCAAAAAGAATGAAGTGGCGACAATATGGATGGACCTGGAGGGTGTTATGCTTAGTGAAATGTCAGACAGAAAGACAAATACTGTATGTTATCACTTATATGTGGAATCTAAAAAATTAAAACAAACGAATGAATGTAATAAAACAGAAATAGACTCACAGACAGAACAAACTAGTGGTTGCCGGTGGGGAGACAAGGAGGGAGGGGCTAGATAGGGGTATGGGATTAAGAGATACAAACTACTATGTATAAAATAAATAAGCTACAAGGATATATTGTACAGCCCAGGGAATATAGCCAATATTTTATAATAACTTTAAATGGAGTATAAGCTATAAAAATATCTAATCACTGTTGTACACCTGTTGTACAATATTATTTCATATAATTGCAATCATTTAATATGTAGTTATTGATATTTGTAACTGGCTTCTTTATATAACAATATTTTTGAGATGTACCACATTTTGTTTACCTATTCGTCAATTGATGGTGATGTGTCCCATGGGATCTGCCCATGTTTACCTATTGCTGAGTCCATCCAGAAGCTGGAGAAAGAGGGAACTGCTACTCTGTGGTCCAGCTGAACGGAACAGCTCTCCCACAATACAGAGTTGTGGAGAGAGAGGTTCAGCCCTTAGTTTGAATGTCATGGCAGCCCCCTCTTCTTACTAAGTTTTGTAGCTTTTGTTGAATAAATGCATCTCAATTTATTATAATCCCTTTAATCAATTTGTACAGATTTTGAATGACTGTTTTTGATATTTTGACCAATTTTTTAAAATGTGTCTCTGAGAAAGAGGTTTCATAGAGCACCTCACACCACCATTCCAGAAAGGTCCACTTCTGACTACTGATTTTTTGTTTTTTGTATTTCCTATTTATTTTTATCTTCTTTTTCTTTTAAAGCCATCCTCAGGATTTACTAAGCTTACTTATCTCATCCTCCCCCCCTTTTATTTTTACCAGCTTTGAAGCTATTCTCTCTATACTTCTTATCTTGGTATTTAATACTTTAATAAATTGTACATTGATCAGAATATTAAGATCTTCTCAAATAGTTCAAGAATTTTAAATGCTTTAACCCCAAGCCCCTTTTTTCTAGTATGATACTGCTGACCAGTATTTTCATTCTGTTAAGGTTTTTTAAAAAAAAAAAGTCTCGGAAGTATATATTTATTACTCTCATTAAAATAGTGTATTGGTGTTTTGATTTACCTCCATATTTACCAATATCTCTAGTCACTACTCCTTGCATCTCAGATTTTTTTATGGGATTATTTTCTTTAGCAAATCATTTTTTATGGTGTCAAATCTCTAAATTAAATAAATTGTCTTTATTTCACAACTGCTCTTGGAAGGTCCTATTACTGGGCGTAGAAATCTAAGCAGAGATTATTTCTCTTGGTACACTGAAGACATCATTCGAGATCTTTGAACTTCTGTTGTTCCCATTGAGAGTTGAGCTCAGTCTATTAGCTAACTTTTGTGTAGGTGATTTGATCTTCTGGAGGTAGGAATTGCTTGCTGCTTTTAAGATCTCTTTGTGCTCTGAAGTCTCACTAATAATTGTCTAGATATAAATATCTTTTTCTTTACCCTGCATAAAATTTATTAAACTTTCTGTAAGTTTTTGGAAATCTTTTCAAATAGTTCAGTGCTTCCCCATTTTTTCAATCCTCTATTATGTTTCTTAACTTTCTATCACATTTTCTATTTATGCTGCGTGATTGATCATTTATTTTACTTTACATTTTAGTTGATTTTGTTGGTCTTGGTCAGGGAATGCTTTCTGGAACCATGATTTCTGGTCTACATCATGAAGCAAAAGGGGATGAGAAGTTGATTTGTAAAGTATTGATTTCAGCTGCAGGAACAGAAAACCTTAAAATTACCATCAGCTAAACAAAACATGAACAACTGGGTTTTTTCCTCATGTGAAAATTCAGAAGTGCACGATCCAATGCTGGTAAATTAGCTCCGCTTCTCAGAGGCTTAAGCTCCTTCCAGGTCACTGTGCCACACTTAGTGTGTTTCTCTGGACATTAAAGTCCAAGATGGTATTTGTGTTCCAGGAGGGCAGGATGGAGGAAAGATCCAACACGAGATATAAAGACTTGTGTCAGTTGTCTCTTCAAGGAGATTCTAGGAAGGCGTCACGTTAACAGTTTAGCTTGCATTCCAGTGGCCAGTTTAGTCACATGGACATAGCATGTGATTTGGAAAGATGATATGTGTACACAGGAAGTATGTCTTTAACTTGCTGTCCCAATGCTTTGCACAGTGCCTCAGAGAGTAGGTACTGAGGAAATATTTGTTAATTAAAAGAGTAAACGAATTAATTTAATAACTGTAACTCTGACTTCTATCTGGATGAAATAAGAATCAGAGTTCTTGGGAAAAATTCTGAAAATAAAACAAAATCTCAGGACTTTAAATCTGAAAGAATGATGTTCTTAGAAAGCTAATATGGACATGGAACTTACTCTAGTATCTTTGTGACTGTTTCCCAGAGATTTCATGAAAATATTTTGACAGTCCTTTGTCGGTTTCATTTCAGCACATTTTAGATATCAGGAAGACACTGCAGGAAGAAATAAATGGAACATCTCTAAACTGCTGTCTGTAGGCAGCTTTCTCTTGATTAAAAATTGATTAGGAACAGCAAATGAGTCAGACTGCTTCCTTCAGGACAGTTAAACAGCAGGCTTCTATCTACTAAAGAAGTGGGAAATTCTTAAGTGAACAGAAATTAAGCTTTACAAGTATGACACTGAGGGTATTTTAACACTTATTGAATTTAAATCCAGAAACATGAAGGCTTCTCTTGTAAACGCCAGATGCCTTGTCTTTCATGAGGCTGTGCCATGGTAAATGCAGATGCACAGTGTGTCGCTTCACAACTCCTTTTAAAAGTTACTAATAAGATCACAAGACGTGGCTTAAATTCCCTCACTTTAGTTTTCCCCAGGACCTTGCTGAGAACACTCAAAAACTCTTACTTAGATTCATTTGCACATATTTCCAGTTGCTAGTATTTCAGTATTCATCTGAATTCTTCCCCTAAAGTGGAAAGTCCATATATTGGATGCCCTATAAAAGTCTGAAGTAATTTAAATTGGAACAAGGTAAAATCAGATGCAATCTAATGAAGCTTTGCAAAAATCTTCAAAGCACTGAAAGATTTTCCATCACAGAAATCCTAACTGTATTTAGGCTGTTCTTAATTAGAGAAAAACTGGTTTGTGTTGATCTTGGTCAGGGTAGCAATGCCTGGAGGAAGGAACCAATTTGTTGTCCAGGGTAGCTGGGCTCTATAAGAAAAGAGTAAGCTTCCAATGCTTCCTGGCTGGACATCAGGGATGCTTCCTGGATGGATATCAGACAGGTAGGATTGCTCTCTCTCAGGGACTTCACTTTGTATGCTACTTATCACACACTGAGCTGGATAAGTGAATCCCTGAAGCCACTAGCTCATTAAAATGCTCATGGCACTCCAAATCTGGGAAGAGCTCCACTGCCCTTGTGAAGTAAGAACATGATAACTGCTGTAAGTAGATTCCCTGTATCCACAGATAATCGTATAGTTGAGTCTGCAAAGTGATAGATTTGGTTCTGGGGGCATCTGTCTAGAGGGTTATCCTCAAAGGAGTGGGATGAAAGTAAGAGATTGCAATCACTGCTTATCTCAGCTAAGCAATGGTTTATTCATTCAAAAAACATCTTCCTGGCTGTGCCAGGATCTGCAACAGGATATAGAGATGAACAAGGCATAATATCTAACTTAAAGAAGTTTGACCTATTTTCAGAGAAGTATGCAATCTATTATACCATGCAGCAAACATGCTAACAGGGACATACACAAGGGATTATAGTAGCACAGAGGACAAATACAGAGGAGACCTAACTGAGCTTTGGATGGTGAGTTGGTAGGTTAGAAAATGTTTCCAAGAAATGGGATGTCATCTCAATCTCAAAAAGAATGGGACGTCATCAATTGGACAAGGGTAGAAGTAAATCCTAAGTAGAAGAAATGGCAAGAGAAAAGGTGTGGAGCAAAAAGCACAGGAGAAAAATCACAGAGGAATTTGGAGCATGTGAATATGAGGGAAGATGAATTCAAGGAGATAGGTCATACACCAAGCATTAGTGTGTGCCATGCTGGATGCTGTGTGGCTTATTTAGATGTATTTTTACACTTAAATAAATTCAGAGCAGAAGGTGAGTTCAGGCTCATTTTCGTTATAGTTTTACATTTTATCAGTGACACAACTTTAAAGCCTTGCACTGTTCTGATCCTGTGAAATGGCTGATTCGTTACATCAAGTTCCTTTGACCTCAAGAGTACTTCTGGGACTTCCTGGTGGCTCAGTGGTTAAGAATCCACCTGCCAATGCAGGGGACACGGGTTCAAGCCCCGGTCTGGGAAGATCCCACATGCCGCGGAGCAACTAAAGCCCATGCGCCACAACTACTGAGCCTGTGCTCTAGAGCCCGTGAGCCACAACTACTGAGCCCATGTGCCACAACTACTGAGCCCACGTGCCACAACTACTGAAGCCCACGTGCCTAGAGCCCATGCTCCACAACAAGAGAAGCCACCGCAATGGGAAGCCCACACACTGCAACGAAGAGTAGCCTCCACTCGCCACAACTAAAGAAAGCCCACGTGCAGCAATGAAGACCCAATGCAGCCAACAATAAATAAATAAATAAATAAATAAATTTATTTGAAAAAAAGAGTACTTCTATACCATCAACAATCATTCAGATGAAAACTGAAAAATCAGTTACCAGAATGAAATTTTGCCCCCAGATGTGGCACCCTATCAGATTTCCTATCTTAGTGTGAGGTGGAGGGTTTATGGAGTAAGAAATCAGGACAGATAAAGTAAAATGGTCCCCCCATTCCCTCCTCAACTTATATTAATAAGTTAATAATAAATATTTGTGAGTGGTAATGGAGGGCAACATAATAAAGCTTTATTTTTTGATTTTAGGGTTTCTAGTACTTTTGCATATATCTTTATATAGCCCTGTAAGAAAGACTAGGAAATTTTAAAACAACTTTAGTTCTTGTCCTCTGTTTCCTTATCTGAGTTAATACTAAGTTTTTTATTTTTAGCCAGACTTGATACAAAGAAAATCTATTTAAATCAAACAGATTACTGGGTGTAAAATAAGTCTCTAAAGTGACAAATAGCAAACTGTTCCCCAAATTTGACTTTGTATCCAAATCACCTGTGTAGCTTATTAAAATACAAATATCAAGCTTCCCCCTCAGAGATTCTGAGTTACTAAATCTTCAATAGAGTCATAGAATCTGTACTTTTTACTCAGATGAAGAAACCAACCCTCATTTGAGAAATACTGGTCTAGAGGTCTGTGAGCCACAGTAACACGAAATTCCTCTCAAGTTCCCTGGCTCCAACTTGGGACTTGCGCTCTCCATTTCTAAGTAAGCTCAGCCTAGCAGAGTAGTTTGATACTTTGTAATAGACTAGCTTTATTTGCCCTGGGAAGTCTGCCTGTCTTTATTTATTTAAATTTATTTAAATTTATTGGGTTGCACCAGGTCTCAGTTGCAGCAGGCGGGCTCCTTAGTCGCAGCAGGTGGGCTCTTTAGGTGTGGCTCCAGACTCCACGTTCCTAATGCAGGGGGCCTGGGTTAGATCCCTGATCAGGGAACTAGATCCCACATGCATGCCACAACTGAGAGTTCTCTTGCCACAACTGGGAAGTCTTTCTTGATGAATAGCTTACATAAGGAATAAATACACCTTGTTTCTAATCCCAGTTCTGTAATGAATTAGCTCTGTGGCCCTAAAACCTGTTACTGCAATACTCTGTACCTCAATACAGAATGAGAAGAAGTTAAACATATCATATAGGAACGGTCACAGATCTCTTTCCTTCCCAGCCCACCAAAGACAACATGGTAATTACCAGCACTTATACCCTCTCTTCAACAGGAGGAGAAGCTGTTTCAGAGGGAACTGTTCATCCACGGTTTTATGTTGCATGATCAGCAAAAGGGCAGAGAAAGCAGAACCTGAAAGGTAGGGGAAGAGGGGCTTTGCACAAGAGCTTGAAGCTCATTATGGAGACAACCTAGTCTGTCCTGTTCACAGCTTTATCCCCTGTGCCTACCCTAATACCTGGAATAAGCTCGGGAAATATTTGTTGAGTAAATGAGACTAATTTGTTTCAATATTTCTGTAGCTGCTATGAATGATTTCCAAATATGAGATTCTTTCCTGCAGGTGAAGGTTTGATTCCAAGAAAAATAATTAAAATCATGTTAATAAATTTACTAGGGGGAATGAAATGGTCTGAGAGCCACATTACAAAGTTGTCACTCAGAGGATGAAAAAATGATAAAAGATGGGTGGCTTATTTACAATTTTGTCCAATAGTAATTCAGACTTCCAAAAATAATTATAGCATAGAGATAAGCTTGGAAGTGGTTTGGGGAATCCATCCCTCAGACAGCAGCTACAAAGCCTGGGGCACCAGAAGTGTGTGTAAGCTCCATCCAGGGAGATACTGGCAGCTTCGTTTTATTGTTGCAGTGAGCCAGAAGGAGAGGTAGGGAAAATGTCCACAAGTTTCCCTGTGCTCTGGGAGGATCACAGCCAGCCCCTAAATATTTGCTAAAATTAGAAGTCAGGGAGTTCCCTGATGGTCCAGCGGTTAGGACTCAGAGCTTCCACTGCAAGGACCACAGGTTTGATTCCTGGTTGGGGAATTAAGATCCCGCAAAGTGGCACAGCACAGCCAAAAAAAAAAGTGGAGAAAAGAAATAAAATAAAATTAGTATGGGGGGCTTCCCTGGTGGCGCAGTGGTTGCGCGTCCGCCTGCCGATGCAGGGG
>NC_041219.1:20323072-20365768 GCF_002837175.3 Physeter macrocephalus | reverse complement strand
GCCCGGAGCCTGTGCCCCGCAACGGGAGAGGCCACAACAGAGGGAGGCCCGTATACCACAAAAAAAAAAAAAAAAAAAAAAAAAAAATTAGTATGCAGACAGACCCTTTGTAGGGAAAGAATGAGAGAAGGGAGGTTTTGCACGCTCTCTCTATACTGAGCCCTGGGGAGGGGGGGATAGTCACGTGCTTTGGCTGGTGGCAAATTATATTCAGACACTGAGATTGCTTTGCCAATAAATTATCTAGCACAGGTTCACTGCGGGAATTATGATAATGTCACAAGCCAATAGTATACAGGATAATGTCTCTTAATAAGCCAGTAAAGAAATAACCTACTCCTTTTTTTAACATCTTTATTGGAGTATAATTGCTTTACATTGTTATGTTAGTTGCTGCTGTATAACAAAGTGAATCAGCTATACGTATACTTATGTCCCCATATCCCCTTCCTCTTGCGTCTCCCTCCCTCCCACCCTCCCTATCCCACCCCTCTAGGTGGTCACAAAGCACCGAGCTGATCTCCCTGTGCTATGCGGCCTTTTCCCACTAGCTATCTGTTTTACATTTGGTAGTGTATATATGTCCATGCCACTCTCTCATTTTGTCCCAGCTTACCCTTCCCCCTCCCCGTGTCCTCAAGTCCATTCTCTACATCTCCGTCTTTATTCCTGTCCTGCCCCTAGGTTCTTCAGAACCTTTTTTTTTTTTTTTAGATTCCATATATATGCATTAGCATATGGTATTTGTTTTTCTCTTTCTGACTGACTTCACTCTGTATGACAGACTCTAGGTCCATCCACATCACTACAAATAACTCAATTTCATTTCTTTTTATGGCTGAGTAATATTCCATTGTATATATGTGCCACTTCTTCTTTATCCATTCATCTGTCCATGGACATCTAGGTTGATTCCATGTCCTCCAAACCAACAATAGATTAATCACAACATTGTTTCAGGCAAGGGGGAGAGAAAAGGAATAAAGCCCAAATTTAGTTGAGGTGTACCTTTCTACGAGTTGTTCTTGGGAGGGTCAGCTTAGCCAGCCGTGAGCTGATGTCCAGCTGCCAGTGCCAAAGCAAAAGTCCCTTGTTACTAGAGCCATTGCTGGGAACAAAGATGCCAGTGTTGATGGGAAAGATGATATCCCTCTTGGGGCCTCTGCATAGTTTTCACCACTGCCTGGCAAAGAGTCGCTTTGCCCAGCCAGGAGATCTTTGGAAAGCTGTTTCGATTAGCAAAGAGTAGCCTTGCCCAGACTAAACACTTTTGAGTTGCTGGTCAAACCTCTTAGTATTTAAAGCTTAAAATCCCCCAGCCAGAGTCACTCTTTCTTTCACAACAGTTCTTATCAATAAGCCCCCAGCTGTGCCTGTCAATTGCTGAGCTACTGAGTGTTCATGCTAATAATGATATCCTGACACAGCTTTCTCAGTGTAAACAACTTCATTCCTAGAACAAAAAGCAAGTGGATTCTAAATCATATCAAACAAGTACACAACACTGTGCAAGTGTGAGCACGCCTGTTAAGAACTGCTCTTTTGTTTATCATAGTCTTATGGGTCTCATGGACATAAGCCATGTTGGCTTTCAGGGCTGAGTGTTTTGGGGGAGCCTGTCCCTCCAATGGGAGTCGTAAAAGTAGGGGCACCAGATGTACAGTCCAAATCTTTTGCTTCTGAAGGTGACACTAGGAGTTGGGCATTCCCTCCCAAATGTATAGCACGGTGCCAGGGTGAGTTGTATGGTGAGGGCAAGCCTCAGCCATTCCTACCTGTTTCAATCTGGGTATTTTCTCATTTGCCCAATGTGTAGAAGTTGCTCAGCTAGTCTCTGGATTTCTTTCAGAGGAAATGGCTCCATGGGTGCTTGTTAATTTGGCGTGCCTATGGGAGAAGGAGTTCAGGAGCCTTCGATGTTGTCATCTTGGTGGACTCCTAGCTGGGGACTGGATTTAAATATTTAAGTTTCACATGGCTCAAACTAAGGGAAATCTCAAAATCTGCACATATGGAACAAGCTCCCCGACTTGAAATCTCAAAATAATCTAGAATATTCCTTTCTTCTTTCCTCCTACATTCAAGTACCAGTTCATGTTAGTACCTTCTCTTTATATTTCACAAATCCATTCCTTCCCCTTTTAACTACAGTTGACCCTGAACAACATGAGATTGAGATGCACAGATCCACTCACACATGGGTGTTTTTTCAATGAATACATACTGCAGAACTACACAGTCCCTGCTGGTTGAACCTGCAGATGCGAAACCATGGATAAGGAAGGCTGACTGTAAAATTATATATGAATTTCCAACTCCACAGGGAGTCAGTGCCCTTAACCCCCATGTTGTTCAAGGGTCAACTGTACTGCCAATTTCACTTTGGCATTCTTGTTTGTTTTCCTCACAGAAGGGAATCTAAGAGACAAAAAAATGAAGCGTAATCTCCCCAGGTTGCCACTGTTAGTGAAGGTGAGCTTTAACCTCCTACATTCTGTGTTGCTTCACAAAAGACCAGGGACTTTGTGTGGATATCTGAGCTCATAACCAGTCTTTCTGAAGTGTAATCTCTCAGAAGGGGCTTAAAAATGTGTAGAAACTATGTCTAAAACCTCTTATTAGAAGAGAAAAGGCAATTCTGCTGCTAATTTATTCATTCATTAAACAAATCCTTACTAACAGTTACCAGGCCTGGTGCTCAACCTTGGGAATACAACTATGAATAAGAAAAACAAAATCCCTGTCTTCACAAAGTTTACACATTCGACCGGGGTGAAAAATTATGAACAAGTAAACAAATAAATTACTATATAATTTCAAGTTATGATATGTGCTGTGCTGATATCTACCAGACAGAGACCACAGACAGCACTCTCCCACAAGGTTGGATTTGCTGGTATTGGAGATCTCATTCAATGGAAAACCATGGGACCTCCCAATAACAGGGCATATGTAGGGGCCTTTTGCAGGATTTAGACTTGTGTTTTGAAGAATATTCTGGAAGTGTGGTTTTGCTCTGGTTTGGGTGTTTTCAGAAAGTGAGGGTATTTCTTTGATTGGGTATTATCGTGGTTTTTATGCTAGAGGTAGAAAAATAGAGCTTAGTTAAAGCAGCAGTCACTCATTATGTGGGAAAGGAGGATGTTATATCATTTCTGTGGTTTGTGGTGTCCTTGGTTTTGATTTTTGCTCAGACACGATTATAGAGTGGTCATGTTTATTGTCTTTTGCCATCATGGTTAGAATGACCCTGTCTGAAGTTTTATTCTATGAAATTGTCTGTGTTTAACTGGAGGGCACCATAGCCTAGCTGTTGGTGCCAGGCCAGCTCCCAGCTGATTGCTGTCAATGGCTGCTTTTCCTTTTTTTTTCTTTTTCAAATATGAAGAAAAATATAGCAATATAGATGAGATGAGATCGGACGCATTCAGGGTGGTATGGCTGTAGACAAATAAAGCAAGTTAGATGGATATTGACTCAGGGATGAAGGTTATTTAAGAAGAGTCCTCACTGTACATATGTCGTATGTGCAGAGATCTAAATTATGTGAAAAATAAACCATGAGAAGATTTGGAGAAGACTGTAACAATTAAAATAATGGTTGAGGCGTTGTAACAATGAGGCTGAAAAATGCAGTGCCTTAAATAAGTTAGAAATGCATTTCTCTTTCAAGTAATAATGTGGTTGGTCCAGGCCGGTGAGGCAGCTTTGCTCCACAAGCTCTATCAATCAGTGTCATGCTCAAGACAATGGTATTCACCTGTGTGGTTACAACAAATTCACATTTAAGACCAAAAAAACAAAATGAGGAAAAAGTCAAAGTTCAGGGAATGAAGTTTCTCTTTAAGTTATTACAGACCCACAAGTTATACACATTTTTACCACCCATTATCCCATTGGCTCCAACTTAGCCATTCCTATGACAAGAGATGCTGAAAATGTAATCTTTAAGTGGATGTCCTGTGTACCCAGGAAAAAGGATTTTCAACCAGAAGAGCTTTCCAGAAAAGAGTTTTCAGCAACTGTTTTTTGTTTCTGGAGCAGAAATAAGCTGGATATAAGAATAACAAAAAGGCCTATATGACTGGAGGGGAATGAGTGAAATTAAACAGAGAAGTAAACCAATGCTGCAGCATTTCAGGCCTTTTAAGACAGAATTTGGATTTAATCCAAAATGCAAGGGAAAGACACTGTGGAATTTTGAGGAGAGACGCATGGCATAATCTAATTAATATTTTTAAAAATTTTTTCCTCTTTGAGGATATAGATGAATAAGACGATAGAGTAAAGCTGCTGGGAAGAAATTGTCACAGTCCCGGTGGGGAGGAAAATTTGTGGATTAGGGCAGTAGTGGTGGATATGGCAAGAAGCAGACAGATTTGAGATGTCTTTGGAAAGCAAAGCCAACAAAAGTTCTTAACAGATGAAATGGCAGGTTCGTATTAAAGAGAGGAGTTAAGAATTACTACTAGATTTTTGGCCCGAGCAGTTGGTGGGACTGTTCACTGACATGGGGAAATAAGTAAATGAGTAAACCTCAGAAGAGAAGAGACAGTTCCTCTGTTGAAATGTAAGAGAGTGAGGCATAAATGCAAGGGAATTGTTACATTCAGTGGTAGGGAAATATGATTTTCTTCTTATTGCTTTGTATTTTGGGTGAGATCATTAGAAAGTCATCTGACGAATGTCAGGAGAATGACGATTGTTGCAATTTAAGGAAGAAGAGACGATATAAAACAATTATCAGTGAGAACTGGAGGCAAAATTTATCATGCAAACAGAGTAGGAATATTGGGCAGTACTAAGGACCCTCTTGAGATTTGCGATCACAAATTTTAAGCGTGACACTTCAACAGTTTGGGTGCTTTTCTCCAGCTATGTTCAGCTTCTCAGGTCAGGTCAGAATCAGGGGGAGATTTCAGTTTAACTGATGGTGTTCCCACAGGCTCCTATAATGTAGAAGGACAGGAAGTTGAGGGTAATAAGGGAGTGATTTTAATTTTACACGATAGAATCTAAGCCAAGTAAAATGCAAAGTGAGGGCATGATTAGAAGGTGAAGAGTGAAAAGAAGTGGGGACAATGTATTAGATGGGATCATAAATGTTAGAGAGTGATAGATTATGTGAACTGGAGAGAGAAGATGACGTGTAGAGGGCAGAGTGCTTGAAATCGAGATTTCTGGAGAGGTTGAATTTATTGGGAGTGCGAAGTACTATGTTAGCACCATGGAAGTGATGGGATGAGATGAAATGGATAAAATGTTTATTATTGGAAGTGAAGATGTCAGGGACTGAGAAGGGAGATTATGGAGGGATCTTGCACGTGTATGTGGAAGTCCTCAAGGATAATGAATGAAGCAAGTAAAAAGGAGATCAGCAGTTGTTCAAAACACAGAGGGTTAGCATATGAAACTGTGTTATGCTCTGTAGTTTGTGAAGAAGAAAGGAAAACCAGTAGGAAAGTGGCCAGAAGAACTGTTAAACTTAGTGTGTTATTAATCTAGTCCAGGTACCGTTGTAAGCATTTTACACCATATATCAGACTACTTTACGCTCCTCCAGACTGCACATTTAGTAGCTGAGGAAACAGAGAGGTTAAATAAATTGTCCAAGAATACTAGTGAAGAGTGGAGCCAAATCTGGGCCTTCTGACTCCAGAGTAGACACTCTTAATCACTATGGAGTAGTTTCCTTCTTAGATTCAGTGCCTTGAGCACTATTTAATGTTGAAACTGTTAGGACTGTAAAAGGTGGTAGGGAGGTAGTTGTGAGAAGTCATGGTTTTATCAGAAAAACTCAGAGATTGGTGAGCTACACTTAAATCCTACCAAGTGGGGTTTAGCCTAGGGGAGGGGGCGATCTCATCTAAAGGCCATAGAGTTCCCAAAACTCCTTAATTCCAGAATAAGTCAAATCCTGATATCTATCATCTTCCTTCATAGATGACTATGGGACTAGGATGCAACCTGTAAAGAGAGGTCCTCCTAGGCCCCCTGTCAGAGCAGGAGTCTAGGAGGCCACTGCTAATGGTAGGGTGTAAGGGCTGTGAGGGCTTATGAGACTGTAAGTACAGTGTTTAAGGAAATTCATGAGGAGTTATTTCAAATATGCCTTTTGCCTCAGAAATGGTCTCCTAAGTGGGAAAAATATTAGTCACATAAATTCCTCAGTGAGGTTAAAAATAAAGCTATCATCATTTACTGGATGTGAGGGAAAAAAGTCAATAAAGGGTAACTATTCTAATGATAGTAAATCTGCAAAGAAACATGGTTCTGATGGCTTGTTTTTTTGTTAGCTATTAAGTTTATTTAACAGAAAAACATTCAGTTGAAGATCATTCATTAAGATAAGCAGAATTAACAATAATTCATTAAACACTCTTTGAAGATGATGGTCCTATTTTACTACTATTACCTTCCCCATATCTGAGAGATTCATGAGTAAGTCTTGGAAGAGAGCACGTATTTCTTTTAATTCGATAAAACATTCAGTCAAACAATAAAACAGGTGCTATTATTTTGTTTTGGGTTAATGACATGTAAGCTAGACTTTGCCATAAGACTCTGTTCTAATCTCTTATAATTTGGTTTAGAATGTCAAACATTTTGACTGTGTCAACAACCCATTAAGTGCTTTGCAAAATGACAAAACGTTCTATATATGACTTAATTAATATCTACTCCAGTTATACACAACACATCATGCTCAAGATCTAGATTTATTTGAAAACATTTAGTCCAGTTTATATTAATGCAGAAAAGTCACATCTAATAAACCACAATTGTAGCAGAGACAAAATAATTGTGTTCTGTCATAGTTCCACACAAATATAATTTGATATTTAATTAAAGGATGGTAAATCACAATCACATGTAAATAAAATATCCTCTCAGTAGTAGTAAGAACCTCTTTTGAGTATGTAGGGTCTTCTGGGTTTATTCTCATACAGCTGCCGTTTCAGAATGTAAGGAATTTTTCTCTTTATAACTTCTTCCTTTTCATTTTTGTCATTTCCAGTATCAAGAACCTCTTCCTGAATCAACTGCAAGATAGACCGAATATGAATGAAACCTACATGCATAAAGAAGTCTTCCATTTCAGAGTATTTGTCTACCTTTTATCTTATTTGCTATTCAGACCGTAAGATATATGTGGATGAGATGTATGAGGTTCAAAACAAATGTTTTGCCCAAGAACAGGTGGCTATCAAGTGGCTGAGACAGGATGAGAACATGATTTTTCTGATTCTCTGTTCAGTGCTCTTAGCTCATCAGGCCAGCCTTTAAAATTTTTTTTCTATATTTGTCAAGGCCATGTAGTAATACCTCCAAATGAAGGAACACACTTCTTATAACTTTGAGTATTTTTCTTTAATTTATGATAGACCAAAAGATGGAAATATATCAATCATAAATCACAACAAATACAAAGTTTTGAATCTAGTAAACCAGGTTTGGCCTCAAAGGTCAATAGAATTTTATATTCAATTAAGTTAATTACTGATTTGACTTGAAAGCCATTCTAAAGATCTATTTCTCAGTCAGAGAGAGAGGAATGCTTGTTCTGCTTACTGTGAAAGCTCTGTTTAAATGGTAAAGATCTTTAGATTGTGCTGCTTAATAGTTAATCATTAAAAACAAGTTCACATTCAAAAACTCAAGAGAGTTAATCTCTATGGAGAATCTTGTCTAATACCTCATCAAATATGCTACATTCTAAAATTAGTTCCAAACAAACACTTTTTCTGATAGTACTGTTCTGATTCAAATGTTCCACTGGCATAAAATATTTAGGAACTCTTTCCAGAGTTTTGCACATGATTTACACAAAATTTTTTTAAAAATCAATGCTCAAGGTAAGAACTGTATTCATATCTGTGAATGTCTTCTAAACTTTGGGGTGACTATAACTAATACTGACAAGAGTAAGTTTTTAATCATAATCCGTATGCATTGAATCGTATCACAAGTACTTTATTTCAACCCACAGCTGTTCAATTTCATAGAAGGAAAAACAGCTACTGTCAGACAATCTAGTTTCTTAATCTTTTGTTTCTCTGTGCACAGTCTGTAATTGTACTACACTCTGAATAATACTATCAATCATTTTATTTTAAATCACTCAACATTTAAAATAGCAAAAGTTTTAATCTTATGTGCACCTTGTCTGTATTATAGTTTATTGAGGGTTTATTTTTTTTCCTGGATAAACAGCACATAATTGATATTTCCCTATGTTAAAATTAGTATTTTTCAAGTTTTATTGATGTAATTTTTGTGTGTGTGTGTGTGTGACAGCTTTGTGTGGTTTTGGTATCAGGGTGATGGTGGTCTTGTAGAATGAGTTAGAGAGTGTTCCTCCCTCTGCTATATTTTGGAAGAGTTTGAGAAGGATAGGTGTTAGCTCTTCTCTAAATGTTTGATAGAATTCGTGTCCCCTGCATCGGCAGGCGGACTCTCAACCACTGCGCCACCAGGTAAGCCCTTGATGTAATATTTTAAAGAGAAAAATCATTTAGCTGGAATTGGAATTAAGGGATAAACAGTCCAGCAAGAAAAATTAAAACTAGCTTTTTTTTTAATCTGGAAAATATCATTTTGTTTACAAGTTAGAATAAATACTAGAAGTTCTGCATTTCATTTCCTCTTTTCCACAGGGTATCTATCTCTGTGACAGTGTGTTATAGAGATTGTTATATTAGCAAGAAAGGCATCCTCAGACCCTCAGATCCCCAGTGTTGGTATAAGCCCAGAATATGAAACATGAAGCGAATTTATCTTAGGGGTTAATATGAAAGAAATATTTCCCTTGTCGGGAAAATTTTAAAATTTTCTTATTTTTTCTTAAAGCATTTTCATTTCTCTTTTCTCTTCCAAAAATTTCCAAACCAAAGGTGGTGAGTCACCAGTGTAGTATTTAATAGAACTGATACATCCAGTCCTTTGTGGTAGTTCTGGATAATGAAATGTGGCTGTACTAGCCATAGTGGACCTCGTTTAGCTTCTAAGGATGATTGAAATCCACAATCCACACATTCAATTAATATAGAAATATGTATATATCCTTATCATTCTGGTTTTATTTGTCTAATATATTCACATAAAACTGGAACCTTTTGTGTTCTGTGTTTGTTTATAAATAAACACACATTATGTATTTCTAAGAAAACATTTTGAGTTTCCTAAATTTCTTGGGCATGCCACCACCACCAAAAACCGCCTAACCATGCCATCCACAATAAAAGCATGTGTATCAAATCTGCCCTAAGACAGATCCCCCCTTTTAAGACCAAAGAAAAGATATTTCGCTAAACTCCAAATATTTGCAGGACACTTTGAAGATCTGAAGGAATGTTAACCTCAACACATGGTTTATTCTTCCTTAATATTTGTAAGTCTTCCTGTTATGATAATGATCAGGATTAAAAAAAAATCAGTAAAAATGAGAGTTAACTAGTATAACCACAATCATATTCATATTTTGTTTCTGTTTACCTCCCAGTGTTGAAAGGCCCTGCTGTGACAGATTTTTCGGAGCTGGTATATTGTCAGCATTGCTTCCAAGCTAAAGCCATCTAAGGTAGTGGGAAATTTCCTTCTTGTAATAAGCTCCTCCTCAGGAAACTCTCCTGTTTCCTCGGCTTGGCTGTTCAGGTTATTTATAAGACTGCAAACATTCAGCAGGCTCATTTTCCAAGAGGGAACACTTGCTTTACTGATCTGAAATGTAGAAAGAAATAGTTAATGCAATTAAAATTTGTGTTGTAAGAGTTAGAAATAAATTTCTATTGTGCTAAGCCATTACCTTTTAAGATCTAATTGTTAGACTAGCCAAATAAAAACACGGCTATTAATTAGTAACTTCGTATCACAAAGTTGAATAGTGTCAATACTTCATGTCCTCTATTTACCAAATGTAATAAAGTTAATACACATAAACACACACATACATGAGCAAAGCAAGAAAGAAAATAGAAATTACAGTAAGTAGAACTACTTAAATATATACGTATACATCACAGGTGAAAATATTAAAAATACCACTCTCTCCTTATTACACTTCAGTTTAGTGTCTAATGGAACAGTGGCCAAGGTGATACTAATAGATTTGGATAATTACAGTAGTGTGAGACCACGAATCTATTCCACACATTAATAGTTGTCACAGGTAGCATCACAGCTGATCAATTTATTTATTTGAAAATTATGATATTTTCTAAAATATCCTATTCTAATAAGATCTTGTCTGAAACCATTATTACCATAATTGACAACTTTCTCATTTGCCAATTTTTGGAGAAACTAAGTGTGAAATAACTTATAAAACTTAACAAGCATCTCAAAAGGCACAGATGAAGAAAAGCATAAATTTTTTCTAAAGAACATAAAAAAAATTTTTTTGAATGACCACAAAGCTGTGATGAGAAGGTTCAAAAATATTAGTATCAATTTTATTGGTGTCAATTCTCTCTGAATTATTCTCCAAATGCAATGCAATTCCAAATCAAAGTTCCAATTTGGAAAATATAGGGAGACTGGAAGTTTAGAGGAGGGAGTGTAGCAAAACAATTATGAAGTTAATTTGGAAGTATGAATATGTGACAACTAAGAAGACTTAGAAAATAAAAAGGTAATGAGGAAGGACTTACTCTACCAGATATTAAAATGTATCTTAAAGCTGCAGTAATCAAAGAGTGAATTAATAGAGCAAGCATAAATATAAAACTCAACAAAAGAGAATATAATGTCCAAAATTTGATCCAAGTAAATATGACTGAAGAACGTATAGCAAAGTTTGCATTTGAAGTCCTTGGGACAGTTGGCTATGGGGAAATCTGGATTTAGATCTAGTTATAACTTTTATTGACATATTATAGTCTAACAATATCCAGATGGGTTAAATATGAGTAAAAATAAAAATATGTAAATATATAGAACTTATTTTATAAATTTGGAAAAATATTGTTAAGCAAATATCCAAACCAGAATCCATAAAGGAAAATATAATTTTAAATACATAAATGTGTAAATTATCTCTCAAAAATTAACAGCCTGAACTAAAATCAAAAGCAAGACGTACTGTAAAAGCTGCCACAAAATGTTAATATACTTAACACAGGTGGAGCTCTTCCAAAAGAAACTGGTGAATGCCTCAATTAAAAAAAACAACAAAAAACACTTAAAAAGTGTTAGACCTCAGATAAATACTATGAGCAGACAAGTCACAGAATCGCTATCATCAAAGAAGAAATATGCAACAGAAATATGTGGAATGATGTTCATCTTGGCTACTATCAGATCAGAAGACCCTAAAAAGTGTAAGTACACTTGATGTACTTATGAGGATATGGAGAAACAGACACTTTCTCTTCTAAATATTTGTTGGTCTGAGTATATATATATTGGTATAATTTTTTGAAAGGTGTTTTGGCAATATGTATTAAAATTGTAAACGTGCATACCCTTTGATTAAGATTTTACCTTAGGGACATGCAAATCTGTGAGTACAAAAATATTCACTATAATGTTTTCAATCCTCAGTTTGGAAATACATTCAACTATGCCCCTAGAATGTGCTTATCAGCCTGTTCTTGAATTTTTCTGCTATGGGAAACTTAGAGGCAGCATGCTCCACTGTGTGGCAGCAACACCTTATGTCTTGCCAATTAATGGGATGCTACAATTTTACATTCGGAAAGCTCTTTAGAGATCATCTGATTGTTTTCCTTAGAAAACTAGCTCTGTACTCACTGTTTTTAAAAAGGAGTTCCACTGTCAAGTGAATTGGAAAACTTGAGTTTAAAGGAAATTTAAAGGCTTCTTGAATTTAGATATCCCCAGAGCTTTTTACTTGCTTTTTACTCGGGACTTGTGTTGTCTGATTATATTTTTGGATGAGGAAACTGAGTAAAGCATTTTGTTCTCTTCTGCCAGTTAAAACAGTCACTACATCACTCACTAGTATAATACTATTTAATATCACCTTAGGCCCTGTCATAATTGGGAAGCACCGCATAGAGGGCACTTTTGACCATAGGATGTCTAAATAGACATGTATTTAAGAACATTTCTTATAAGGTTTAAATAGTTCACTCAAAAAAATGACAAAGACTCTGTCTTTGATGAAATCTGAATTAGGATCCTCTGAGCCCTCTTCTTGACGAGGTCCGAACCTTGGGCTCTGTCCTCGGTCTGCTTAGTCCAGTTTTAGCAAGAATCCTTCTGAGTCAAGTTAGTAAAAATGTCCCACCGTTGAGACCTGATCATCCTAGGATTCTATTGAGTTGTCTAGCAAGAATCCTCCTAGATTTAGTGTTTCCTCAGTAATTTTCCATACAATGATCCACCCCAACCCTGTTCCTTGGCTGTAAATCCACACTTGTCCTTGTCGTATTTGGCGTTGAGCCTGATCTTTGCAAAACCATAGTTCCTCTTGAATAAAGTCTTCCTTGCTATCTTTAACAAGTGTCATGAATAATTTTCTTTAACAATAAACAAACATTCTTATTTATTAAATTATTTTACATAAATGTCTATAATAGACCTAAGCCTATAGATAAGAAATTTAGAATATTGTCTTCTCTTGCTTTTAAAATGAGGAAAACAAGAATATTTGTGGTTCTTACTTAGCATTATTTGATTAAACTCCTAATACTGAATAAGATCCTGGTCAAATTTTGGTTCCCTTAATTAAATGGGACCTAATCTATATTACTAATGGTCACTATCTATTATACACTGAACCCAAATGTATTACAAGCATTTGAATTGGTGAATTCATGGTGAATTCAAGTATTTCACCTAAGTAAATATAAAGTCATCTGTGGTGGAGCCCTGAAGTTCTTACAGCTGAATACAAAAGGTAAGGGCTAGTAATAAATCCTAGACTCTTACTGTTAGTACATAAATATTTATTAAACTCTTACTGTATTCAAGGCATTGAATTTGATCATAGAAAATTACATCATTCCAGCAGCTTTTTGAGAGCCTAAAGAAAACATACTCTTTTCTTCAAAGTTCTCTTTCTTAATAAAACTATACCAAAGCACTACCACTGGTAATAAAGAGAGTTGTATTGTGAGAACAAATTTCTTTATCTTCCCCTTCTCTTCAAGCTTTGGAATCTCTCTTGGCCTTCTGTTGCTTAAGAGTATTTCTACATTAGTATTTCAATGTCTAAATAGTTTTACTTTAAAATTGAAATTACCTTTAGAGTGGAAAGAAGAAAGCTGAAGCTTTCTGAAGCTTTTAATAATGGAGTTATACCAATATCAAATACTATTCTTTCAAAATTTTAGATACAGTATTTTGGTTAAAATGGTCAAAAGTTTAGAGTTTTAATTTGCATAGAACACTACACACACCAAAAACTAATTGAATCACAGAGCAATAAGTGATAGTAGTTTTATAAAAAATAAGAAATGAGCTTTATGTTCCCATCCTAGCAGGAAAATTGGGATAATTATGCTTCTGGGTGCTTCCTCATCGTAGTCTGTATTTTACTTATTATTTCAAGTAAAAGAGGAAGCAATGGGATTCAATTTTTCTTCCATGATCTGTTTTAGAGATATATCCCATGACTGAATGAAAGCGGTATATGTTATTCTGTCTATACTTTTGCTACGTATTTCTAAGAATAAAACTAAACCACTTCATGTACTGAAATTGTTTTTCCCTTGCAGCATCTTGGCCAGGGAAGGAATCAAAACCTCTACTCCCACATTTTTGCAAAGTAGCTGGCAATCCCCACACCGTATCACATTTTGGAGATTATTTAGGACCTTTATTTGTCTACATAAACTTGAAATCATAGAGGTAAAATCTCTACCAAGACACTAAGGCATACTAATCTGTTCCATTTTCCAAAACAGACTATTGTCACTTGTCTTCCTATTTATGAGTTGAAGTGATTATAGCCATTGCTATTCTGACTATTAAACAAAGGATCCTTTATCTTAAGGTTAAATATATTTGTTCACTGAGTTTTAATGACTAAATGAAATTTGATCATTCTTGATAGGAAACCCACCAAATTATGGTAGAATTTGGTTTCAATGTGTTCAACTTTTGTAGATCTGGGCAGTTGTGGAAATATATAGCTGCTTAAATTTTTTCCCCAAATGCCTTTTAGGGACCAGAGTAGAAACCGTCTTTGTTAGCTCTGAGATAACAGTGACCCACATTCTCATACACACACAGAAATGGCTATTATCCCTTCATACCCACTATTGAACATAATTCTACTTCCATGCTAGGGGTTGTTGCACCTGGAACATGCTCATCAAATTAGGGAAGAGAAGGCTGAGGTGGCAGGAGGAGTCCTGAGCATTTACTTTCTTACCACAGCGCCTGTGGAGTCCTCAGCATTACAACAGTGATTGCACCGGGCGGCTGCCTCACCTCAAGATATATTCTTCTTTGAGAAGCATCTTTTGGTTGGGACCCCTGTTCTCTAACTCTACATTTAGATACACACTGATTAACTCACTCTGGGTAAATCAAGATTGTGTGGTAGAGTGGTAACTGGGTATCTTCTAATTGAGTTTTATTCCTAGGTACAGGCTGGAATCTAAAAACCTTGCTTTCAAGACCCCAAGAGAGGAATAATAAGGTCCAGTACAAAGTTTCACCTGATTCAGTAAAAAAAAATAAGCAGGTACCAATAACACTTCTGTTATGAGGAGAATTTAAATCCAGGTGTGGACTTAATGTAAATGTCTAGGAGATCATAAACTCCAACCCCAACATTTAAAAATAAGAAAACAAAGGCAAGCAATGTTAACTAACCCCCTTGTTTAAGATCAAACAAACAGTTCATAAGTCACAGTTGTGGGATTAGATCTCAAGGCTTCTGTTTGCCAGTCTATCGCTCTTTACTCTCTACCACATTTCTTTCATGGGTTTCATGAACTTTAATTGTTACTTTAGGAACTCCACTTCACTCTCCCCAATAGTACAAGAAAGGCAAAAATATCACTTAATTTTCTTTTATGTATTTATCTTGAGGCCAATATACCTTTCATCATACACAATGTGACTGGAATGGAAAGAGGTGTTTTAAAAATACATTTGCATGTCCACATAAATAATATGTTACTACTTAATTAAATTTGCAACATAGTGATTGATACACTATACAGTATCAATACAGCTTCTTTCCCTGTCACATCAACACCCTTAAGTCCTTTGAACTTAAGGAAAAGTTTCCCCATAAAGGAAATGCCTCCCAATGAACTTTTCAGTCTCAATAGGAAGTTATTACTATAGGAAAAGGACACCATGTTTATAATGAGAGTTCATATGTTTTTCAGTCCTTGGTTTAAAAAAAAAGAAAAAGTTACCTTTGATGTATGCATATTGGTCAATAAATCTGCTTCTAACGCTTTCATTTCCTCTTCTGAATCTGAGTAAAATCAAAACCACATGTTTACTGTATAATCACATATCATGTAATTATATTATAACCTAGAGATTTAAGATTAGTCTCAAAAAACTTTGTCTTAGAAGTTTATTGTCTTTGCTATGTATTCATTCTCCTTAGAATAACATTCAGAAAAAAACAATTATAGTTTTACTTTAGGCTAACAGAATAGAATAATAGAAGCACTTTTAAGAAAATAAACACATGATTTTATGCCAGGAGAGCTATTGATGATTTGGAGTTGTTTAATCACTGAATCTCATTATTAAAAAGAAACCCTGATTATATGATATAATAAAGATTTCATCAAATATGCTGGATAATTTTTACTGGAAATAGTTTACATATATAGAATATATACGTATTGATATTTTAAAAACAACATAATGAAAAGGTATGTATAAGACATTTTTTGAAGATAAAAACAAAGGAAATTGTTGATAATTTTAGAATAAGAAAGACACAGATTTGTTTAATTTGAGATGCTATTTTACAGAACACACTTTGAAAGATTTGTTTCTCTACTTTAAACAAGGATTTAGAATCACGTGTACTTAGCAATTTTATCACAGGCTATTAAGGAAATTGTTTAAGCAAAAGTGGAGTTGTCCATCAATACATGTACAAGAGTGTGGAAAATGGATTTCTGATGTTTTTTTAGAATATTCTTTCCAGTTTCCAATAATGAATATTTCACAGAGAAGAAAAATTTAGAAAATACTATAAGGTAATAGAAATAAAGTTATAGAACACTATACTGAGTTAATTCATAAAATCATAGCAGGAGTTTGAATTAAACATTTCAGTGTCATATTTATGATATAACAGTATAAAACAGGCTAAATATTTTTTGCTGCATTTATCCTTTGTTTTTTTTTCCACCTTGATGTGATCATTTAATTATTTTCCAACATTAGTTAGAGCATATTGCATTCACTATAATATTTCATATTACTCTTTTAAATTTAAATCTTATTTTCAAAGTGAGCTATTGATAGATATTTGACAATGTATGGTTTCTTCTTAATTATCACATGCAAAGTACTCTACAGGGAAATAATTTTTATCAATATAAGAATGACAATTTTCCAGTTACATTCTGTATCAACTTAAATGACATGCAGAAAAATAGTTAAATTAATAATACATCTATTTGTCACACAGAAAAGTTATATAAAATGTATTCTTAAAAGAGCTTGGTATTTTGTGTATTTTTCTAGAAATAATTTTCTACAAATAATGCTTTATTCATTTATTCATTAAACATCAACTTTCACTTTGTTATCTTAATATACACACAATTAAGAAAATAATTTTTGAGAGGGAGAAGCCACCATGTCCTAAGAGAGTGAATGAGGAAGAGAGAAAACATTTCAAATGCAATCAGTTTTAATTATGGGTTTGCACTTTGACAGGCACCACTCCTGTACTTCTCATTAGAGAGTGACCAGCTTGATTTAAGTTTCACATGTTTTTTTTTTCTAGCGGTTACATTGCAAAGGGGAACATGAAGTGTTTCATTGAAATCGTTTTATTACCTTGCAGATTCAAAAAGGAAAAAGAAATCTTTCAGTTCTTGTAATCATAAAACAGAGAAAGAAAATATCCAGCTTCTATCACTAAAAAGAAAATCCAGAATAAGGGAGAAACTCTTCTCCCTGGATACATTAACGTTAAGTGGCAACACACAGTAAAAATGGAAAAAGAAATCACTTCAGGGAGTTGTGAAATGCAGCTGAGCTTACCTGAGCACAGACTCCAGGAGCTGAAAGCCAGGAGTATCATGCACACCAGTTGGATTTTCATTCCTGCCATCATCTTCTTGAGCCTTCTAGCAAGCCCAGTCCATAAACGTCAGAGACAGGCTGAAGGGGGCTCTCCCGTGCTTCCTCTTGCCTCCAGCTGAGTTTGGAAGAGACTGAACTATGAGAGATGCTTTGACCATTCCCTATGTGTGTGTGTGTGTGTGTGTGTGTGTGTATATATATATATATATATATATATATATATATATGCAGGGGATGATGTCATGAGTATACAGGGATTATCTCTTCAGGATGTGCCCTTCATTTCCATCCCTCCCCTCCACTCCCCACTTCCTCCTCCCTTTCTTCTTTGTCCCCCCGACACCTCTCCCCCACTTCTGAACCTCCAGTAACAGCGACATCTTCCCTAATTGGCACTGCTGCTCCAGATTTCTGACACACAGGAGTCATTCAAAAGAAATTCCATACAGAGCATACTGGAAAAGAACTTCCAGTACCTTTCTTTCCCCATTTCCTCTTATTCTCTGACTCTGAGAAGTTGTCATTTTGATTTGGTGAAGCATGAGATCTGTTATTTCTAATATAATCAAAATCTCCAGGATGAATGCCTAAAATCAGTAATTCTTTAGGTTTGGAAGTTCTTAAAGAGTCAGGATTCTTTTCTGGTAACCCATACTTTTGAACAAGTGTTTTGTGGTTTCAGGACTGATAAGGTCTTAGACAATACATGCTAGAAGAAGAAAGCAAGTGGAAGATAAGCAGAAAATCAGTTATAATATTGGGTTAAGCAAAAGAATTTAGAGGAAGGAGAGAGAATCATTTTTAAGAAAAGAGACTAGTAGCTCTAAGCAATAGGGTGTTATTTCCTAACAAATTGAAAAGTCTAATTTAAGTAACTAAAAGGTTGACTGAATTATGTATGCTGATTTATGGTTGAGTGTCTTAGAAAGACAATTTCATGTTTACAAAACCCAACTATAATTTATGTGTTAGCAGGCAGAAATATGTATTATTGTATCACTGATTGCTGTTTTCTGATACTTTCCTCGTTTTCTGTCTGCATCGCTCTGCTACTTTAGATTCATTCTTGCTGCCCCATCCTATTCAGTCTATAATCCCCTTTTCACTGGTTTTCGCCATTGCATCAGATTTCTTCCCCTGTGATAGTGATAAAGATGAGACTGTACTTCTGGAACGGAGACAATCTTAAATAACCACCGTCCACCAGTCGCATTCCTTTTTTTTTTTTTTTTTTTTTTTGCGGTACGCGGGCCTCTCACTGTTTTGCGGTACGCGGGCCCCTCACTGTTGTGGCCTCCCCCGCTGCGGAGCGCAGGCTCAGCGGCCATGGCTCACGGGCCCAGCCGCTCCGCGGCATGTGGGATCTTCCCGGACCGGGAACCGAACCCGTGTCCCCTGCATCTGCAGGCGGACTCTCAACCACTGCGCCACCCGGGAAGCCCCACCAGTTGCATTCTTAAGACTGCATCTTGGGCTTCCCGGGTGGCGCAGTGATTGAGAGCCCGCCTGCCGATGCAGGGGACACGGGTTCGTGCCCCGGTCCGGGAGGATCCCACATGCCGCGGAGCGGCTGGGCCCGTGAGCCATGGCCGCTGGGCCTGCGCGTCCGGAGCCTGTGCTCCGCAACGGGAGAGGCCACAACAGTGAGAGGCCCGCGTGCCGCAAAAAAAAAAAAAAAAAAAAAAAGATTTAGTTAAGATTTCCTCATATCCTCGTTCCTCAGATTATGAAGGGTTTGAACCCACTTCCCTCACCATCCCCTGTCAAGATATCCTTGAATTTCCAGGGCTCTTTTGGCCATTTCTCGTTTTTAGCTCCTTTTCCAACTGAATCCTTAATCTCACTCATATGTCCCCCTCTATGGCTGTCCCTTTCTCTTCCCTCTGCACAAACTCAAAGGCTCAGACTCCTTTCCATGATTTAAAAAAAAAAAAAAAATCACACAATGCATTATGAATGTAGAGACTTTAATGAAAGGGGTTTTAGAATCACAGCAATACCAGTAATTCAAAACTTATAATAAATGTCCCTGTTCTTCAATATCTTACTGGGCATCCTTTCTCCATGGACTCTGGGATTCTGCAAATTGCTGATTCTTCTTTCTCTCTCTCTCTCAGATTTCCATAATATTTTTACATCAAGAGGTTAGCTACACTATCTCCTTTCTCTCCTGTCTCCCTTGCCCTCAAGTGGCTCATAAAGATATTTTCCTAAATAAAGGCAGTTTCCTCCCCAAGAGGCTCTGGGATCAGCTGTTATAATAATTCTTATTTTCCCCACAACAAATACACTTGTCATGCAAAATATTGCCAAATTCTCATCCCATTATCTTTCTTTCTCTCTGTGTTTCTCTATCTTGGGGAATATCTGTAGAGTTTTTGTTTCATATTACAGCAGGCTTTGATTACTTTGGCCATCTGTGCCAAGGCAGCAAGGCGTTGGTACTCAGCAACTCAGTGGCAAAGTAGGAGAGTCACTTTGGTTGCTTCTCATGCTTTTCCACATTATGGCACATAAAATATTTGTAAGGCACACACTCAGGAGCCAATAGATAAGGTTGCATGTGGCCAAGGATGCCTGATCCAGGGGCTCCAAAAGACTGCATCTTCACATATTTCATGAGTTACAATGACACTCATTCCCTCTCCCGGGTTCTCAAAAGAAAATTGCTCAAAATGTCTTTTGGAGTGAAGTTTTCTTCTTGCATTAAGTATTTCAGGATACATGGCACGACTGGAAAAGATGGTTCTGTTAGAAATGTGAATATTCGAAGGTAAATGTGTCTGAGACTTGTTCACTTCTTAAACACATCAACCAGATAGTAACAATCGAGAAAAGAAGTCTGGATTGATTTCTACAGAGAGTTGATTTATATCATATGGTATATGTCTATGGAATTGACTTCTCCATTTTACCCTATACCTAAGAAGAGGGGCTAATTCCAAACATGTAATAATAATTTAAAATAGCAAGGAGTCATTCATGTAACTTAATATTTAGGAATTTAACAATGGCTGATATTTTTTACTTCTTTTAGCTTGTTTTACAGACTTACATACCACACAGCATTGAACACGACTCACTTGAGGAAAGTTTTATATGTAAAGGATAATTAATCGGCAAAGAAATTTGAAATATGTACTCTTAATTTTTGCCTTTCTGCCACTAGGGGGCGCAATAGATATTTAAAAGGTTTTTTATTTTCACTTGACTGATCACATAAGAATTCTGAGCATTATGCTTACTTTCTTCTCATGATCAGAGCATCTTTGTGACAAAATCCTTCAAAGCCACTTTAATGAAGAAGTCAAGAAATTATATATTCTTTGCATGATATTTAAATTAGTTGTTTTATGAGCTTTTGACATGCAAATACAAAGAATAATCTTTTAAAATGTGTGATAGCAGCCTAATGGTAAAAAGAAAGTGTGAGTCCTATTTTTCTCAACTAATTTCTTTAATACATGAAGCTCAGGGAAATGTTGATAAAATTTATTCTTAATTAATTAGAAAGAAAGGGGGAGAATTAATAGCGGGAATTCATTTTGTTTTAAATATATCACTTCATTAGCTGTCAATGTAGAAATGATAAGCCTGAAAGAATTGGGGGCAATGTGTTAGCAAATGTCAAATGATTGAAAATCAGATAGATGCTATACACTATTTTTTCTTTTGGGAGAAAAAGAAGATATGTAACTTTTATGGTAAAATTATGATACAGATAAACTTTATCTGACCTCTAAATGGTATTTTTAAAAACATCTGTTACACCTTTGCTTTTCAGCTCCAATGCCTTCGAGCTATAGAAAAGCCAATTAAACAATTTGTTTTAAGAGACAGTAAGCTAATATGTGGATATTTGCCTTTAAACGTACTTCAGGAAGTACTTCAATGATGCCTTTTATGCAGGATTTCAGGCACCTTTCTATGGAGATGGGTGAAATATCTTTATTCTAAAGCCTTTATGCCTAAAATCCTTCTAATTTTTATTTAGCTCTTAAAATACTAATGAAGAGTTTGAACATTACCCTTGGACAATCTTCACGTGTTGGCCTTCTAGCTTGCAGTCACCATGAAGCAGCTAACTCTGAATAGGTTTTATCTTTTTATCTATCTAAATAGGTTTATCTGGGTACCTGTAAGTTACATTTCTACTGTAGGTAGATTTCTGAGTTTCTACTGTGACTTAAATGAGACTTTTGCTAGCTAACTACTTAAAAAAATCAACAGAGATGCCTGAAAGATTGGCAATTAGAAAGAGTGGTCTGTAAACATATTTAATTTGGAAATGGGAAAGTTCAAAACCTCTTTGATAAATAGTGTGTCTTCAGTTTCAGATGATTTCTTCCTGTACCTTTGGAGGCTTCATCATCCCATTTATATACAGCTTCCTGGACACTCCAATCTTTTTATACCGTAATACCAAAAACTTACCCTGTGGTGTTTCTACCATCTGGAATCTGCCCTTCTTCCCTTTGACCAGTCTGTCTCTCACTTTCTGACTTATCTTTAATTTTTAAAAGATTCTATTTTAGGCCTATTCAAGGTAAACCTTTCCAAGTTTGAATCCTAAAAGTTTCATCTACTTCTACTCTTCCCAGTTTCTGCTAGCCGCTTGCGGTAAACTGAAGGGGAGCAGGACGTGCCACCCCCAAATATGCCTCTTTGGCATATTGATTACTTGAGCTGGTTATTTTTAAGACACAGCCAAGGCAAGAGAAGCTCTGAAAACAGAGTAGAAGTTACCCTTTTATAAGGGAGCTTTACGTTAATAAGGGGAATCTCTGTTTGAAAGGGCATCTCCCTCACTATATTATACCTGGAAGAGAAGGATGACTAAATCTCTGAAAACTCACCTCAGTGGAGTAGGCTCGGACTCTGTAACGATCATACCCTGGTTTACTGTGCTTTGCCTGATAATCTCCCATTAACAGGCCTTCCCCAAGCCCCTCTCCAAAATCTTTCTTTTGTCTTTAGCTAAAGATGGTGTTTAAGGTGGTGGGTTGGACCATTTTGGGGAACCACTCAGTTTTCCTGGGTATCTCCCAAGGATACAGGAAGTGTACCTGGTATTAAACTTCTGTTTTTTGTTTGTTTTTATTTTTGGCTGTGTTGGGTCTTCCTTGCTGTACGTGGGCTTTCTCTAGTTGCGGCGAGTGGGGGCTACTCTTTGTCATGGTGCACAGGGTTCTGATTGCGGTGGCTTCTCTTGTTGCAGAGCATGGGCTCTAGATGCGTGAGCTTCAGTAGTTGTGGCACGCGGGCTCAGTAGTTGTGGCTCACGGGCTTAGTTGCTCCGCGGCATGTGGGATCTTCCCAGACAAGGGCTCAAACCCGTGTCCCCTGCATCGGCAGGCGGACTCTCAAGCACTGCACCACTAGGGAAACCATAAACTCTGTTTTTAACTGTTCATCAGTTACTATGGTGGCAATGGTGGTGTGGTCTCAACCAAGAACCTAGAAGAGCAGAGGGAAAATTATTTTTCCTCCCCTACATCTGTAAACTTCTAGAAGGAAAGGATGCTCACACATCATTGTATATCCTCTTCTTCCAAGGCTTACAGACTGTGAGTGCTCAATACATAGTCACTAGGTTGAATTGAAAAGCTGATTATTTTAAATTTCTGACTAGTTTTTCCATGTTTCCATTTGTAACATTCCTTTCAGCCACATCTCTACTTTAATTTCAATTACTAAAAACTCTTTTGTTATTACTAATCTTAATATTTGATATGAGACTTTAACTAAGTCAGTTTTCTGAGACTTTGCTCTAGTCATTCTTTTCCTCCCTGACTGGGGAAGTCCACATTAAACATATTTAAGAAAGCACCCTAGGAGCATGTGCGTTCATCAGTTGAGTGCTTAGGATAAATTGCACGTTTACTCCATTCCTCTAAATGAGTCTCTGGTTTGGAACTGTGACTGTGATTCATCTGAACAAACAATGATGCCAATCTCTTTGTAAACTCAATTGATTTTTCTGTTCAGTTAAGGTCCATTTTCTAGACATACAGACAGTTATATGCATGCACAGACCCACACCCACATATACTATCTTACACACAAAATGCATATAATCCTGTCCTTGGAGAGTTAGGTAAATGTAAACCAAATGTCCAATTTTCCAATCTATGTGTAATCATGCTTTGCCCATAATCTCTATAAATTCCCAGCTCATTTCCCTTTGGCTCCTCCTGTCTCTGATCTTGCATCTGCATAGGTAATTAATTTGGAAAAACTGACGATGGATTTCTGTAGTCAAAGTATATTTTGCAACTTAAACTCCAATCGTAACACAAGCTTTGCCTGGGATTCACATGTTAACGGGTTGCCATATTTAACTAAGGATATTCCATATTGCAGGCACTGCTGATCTCACTTATAATCTTGTTTCTCATGTCAAAGAAAAATATCGATATGTCCATGAAATCACTCCCCGCTATGTGTATTGCTCAAGTAGTTGTCCTTATAAGCCTCCTTTTTGAGTAAGACCAAAATGAAAGCATTACAGGAAAAGTTCTTAACAATTTTCAACTTTTATTTTTCTTAGTTTTACAAATTAGAGTGAACTATTTAGAGTAAAAAATGAGATGAGTTTTTTTTTTTTAAAGAAAAGCTTCTGCTCTTTTTTTTTTGTTACAAAATCTAAGAAAATTTCTGTATCACCTGTAATACACAAAATAGAACATATGTACTTGAGCTACCATTTACCAGAAGCAGATTCAGTGAAATACTGTTTTTTTCTTTATCTGGAGAAGATAGTAGATGCTGAACTTGGAACATAACGGTTTATATTATTAGTCTTGGTCCTTGGTCTTATTATTTTTTCAATTTAGATTCTTTCCCTGCTGATCTTGTTAAATCTTATGGCTGTGGATCCTATCTATTCCCTAGTAACCCCTCAATTTTCATCTCTGACTACTCAGATTGCATATCCAATCACAATCCGCAGCAGCTCTACTTGGAGGATCATGAGGTAACCTTACTGTACAAAATAAAACTTATTTTTTTTTTGAGGTAAGGAGAGACTTTATTCAAAACAATTATTTCAAGGAAGGTAGGAGGACTATTGCAATAGGGAGATTGCTCTAATCATAGATAGGTCATAAGATCTGCAAGTATCTCCTAAACCAGTAACTTTAATACAGTGTGAGAGGTACTGGAATAGCACACACCTAAGAAAGAGGCCTAGGACAGAGATGAAGGGGTGGTTAATTCTGCTGCTAGAGAAAGGTACAGAGCGATGGGAACAAGTGAATTGTGTCTTGAAAAGTAAGAAGTCATCCTCAGAATTAACAGTGGCTTAACTGAGGGCTTACCCCAGCCCTGTTATGCTAAATTGCTTTCCGCATGATCTCCTTTATTCGTTACCAGACTGTAAGCTGGGTATCAATACATTTCTGCTGAATTTGGACTAAAGGGTCTTCCGAGTAAAGCGCAAAGACACTGAGGCAGGAGCATGGCAGCTTTGGGAGCAGGCAGAGGAGCAGGGAGGGGGAAACGCTGAAGCTGCAGAGGTTTCCTTCTCAAGCTCTTCTTTAGCCAATTCTCCCTGAGTCTTTGACTCCAAAGGAATCGTGGGTACACTGCTCATTCATTTGTGTATCTATTCGAGGGTCTTCTGTGAGTCCCGCATTGTGCTAGGTGCCAAGGCTACAACCAGTGGGCAAGACAACATGGTCCCTACCATCCATCGTGGAGCTTATATTCTGGTCAGTTCCATCCCAGCATGATAAAGACAAATAAGAGGGTGCTGGGAGCGACTCCTGGTTTTGCAGGATGAAGGGGACTTACTGAAGGACCTCAAGCTCAGGGTAGCTGAGCACCATCAGGGAGGCACAGGTGCTGACGTTGTCGCCCTTCACAAAGGATGCGTCCACGCCCCTGAGCCTCTGCCGGCCCAGGAAGGCGGGTCGCGCTGCCACCTCTCCATGTCCAGGTCCACAACAAGGGCCTTCAGCGGGGCTTGCTCCTGTTTCCAGAGCGACAGGGTTTCCTCTGGTGGTCATTGGTGCGGCCCCAAGCACCCAAAATAAAACCTTTGATTCCTTCCAACACTTTTCTAAAAATATCCTCCTCCCCTAGTGTTCCCAATTTCAGTTACTAGCACCATCATTCACTGAGTTGCACAGATCAAATAGCTGGCAGCCATTTACAACTTTTTTCCCTCTCCCCCTACCACTTCCAAGGGTGCAAACTCCCTAGGGTGCAGGTCTGCCACCAAAATAGATTCCAAGTCCAAGTACTTTTCCTTACTCCATTATCACCATCCAGGTCCAAGCCATCATCCTACTATCACCATGCAGATCTGAGCCATCATCACCGCCCTGAGCTGCAGCAAGAGTAACGTGAATAGTATACTTACCAACAGACTCGGTCCCTTTCAATGTAGTCACCACACAGAGAAGTTTTTTGTTTTTTAATGTAAATCAATTCTTACTACTCTCTGTTTGAAACCCCTAAAGGTTTCCTATTGTACTTAGAACAAATTCCTGACTGGGGCCTATATTACCCTGAGTGGGCCTCTGCCTCCCTCTCAGCTGTCATATCCTACCACTCTCCCCTTCTGTCTGTTTCAAGCATACTGGTCTTCTGGCTTTATCCCAAACATGCCAACCTTTTTCCTCAGAGATCGTCAATGAATGTTGTAATTATATTATTGTTCAGCAAATACTCATCCCCTGCCTCCCCCCAGAGTGGGCAGAATACACTTCCCCACTCTTGATCATGATTTTGGCCATGAGGCTTGCTTGAGCTAATGGGATGTTGGCAGACATAAGGAAAACAAAGACTCGATATGAGTTTGCAGCTTCTGGCTCACCCTCTTCCTCTTCTGCCATTGCCAGAAGAACTTTTCCTGGGTGGTCCCAAAATGAGAAGAAACATGAAGCACAGTCGAACTAGCCAACTTGCAAAACTGCAGCGTGAAGCAGAGCTTCCTGAGCTGAAGGCAGAATCACCCTGGCTAACTCACAGATATATGAAGAGAATTAAATTATTTGTTTTAAGTAACTGAGTTTTAGGGTAGTTTGTTATGCAGCATTTTTGTGGCAATGGTTGACTGATACAACTGTCTATTTTAAAACCTATCCCACTGCTACTTCATTCTATCTCTATAGTCTTTATTTGTCCACTTATTTTTGTCTTTTGTGAATAAAAGTAGGAATGTTTTTGTTTTGGGGGTTTTTTTTTTTTTTTTTGGTCTTATTTCTTAAATTCTCAGAACACAAAATAATGCTTCTCCATAGTAAGGACTCAGTAAATATTGTTAATTGGATGAATTAATGAACTAGGGAAATTCTAAGCACCCTTCCCTGATGGTTTTAGGGTGGCTATTTCTCCTTCACCTCTCACAAAGACATTTTTCATTCTCCAAACTGTGAACAATGAAACACAGGAAGTAAATCTCTTCTGGAGAGATTTTTAGCCAAATGGTATAAGAGAATGCTTCCTTTCAAGGGAGTCTTGAATGTTATTTTTGACTGCAATTGACATTTTGTAAGTTATCATTAAGGAAGAGTGGGAGTATGGTGGTCCTAAAGGCACTGTGTTGATGTTTCCAATGTGATGAGCCAATGTATACAGAAAGAATAAGGAGGGGCAAGTTGTTAGAGGCAGAGCACTAGAGTCAACAATATAGCATTCTGAGTCTAGAAACATCCACCACAACCAATACCACAGGCCTCAGAGTAATCTAAAGATTAAACTTGAAATTAATTTACTGAAACCCTACTCTATGACAGGCAACGTGCCAGATTAATTTGATTTCATGTAACATAGCATACTAGGAAGCAAGGTTTGCAGAATGATATCATTCTCATTGTGTTGGTTAAAAAAATAATAAAGCCATAGAGAGTTTAAATAAGGATAAGAGGACTTATTAAGTAGAGCTTAGATAGGACTGAACAGCTTTCATTTCTAAAGCAACAGCTAATCTTTGTAATATTAATACTGGATCCAAGCACAAGTCAAAAAAAATCTTGTGTTAACATGCTGTAGAAAATACTATGCCAAATAAAGGACAGGCTAATATTTTTAACCTAAAAGTACATTTAGTAAAAAGTCAGATTGGATTCTATTTTCAAGTTGATTCTAATTCAACAACTTATCCTTGTTTGTCTCCCTTTCCAGGTTTAGGTGTGCTACACATATTAAACAAATGAATACACTCTAAAAAAAACTGACTCCTCCTTCTTATTATAAGGGCTATGTAGAACCTAAATGGATCTGCATGCATTGAATTGTTTTAACTGGGGTAGTAAATTAGAAAGTATGAAAGAGGAATCAAGAAGTTAATTGAGGTTGCAACCCGTGGAGAGTTGTAGTGAGTGATCTGAAAAGAAGAACCCTTCCCACTTTGTACTCTGGGTGGAGGCACTAGTATGTATAGAATAAAAATATCAGACAAGCACTGTTGGGGTACTAGGCCATATTTCAATGTCATCCTAATTCATGGAGCCGAAGAATGTTGGAACCGAAAAAGTCCATTACGGAAAAACCAGTCTTATATTATGCTTTAATTTTACAGAGAAGGGAACACAGACCTAGATACTCTAAGGGGGTCACAAACTTCCTCCACCTTCCTACTATTAATCACATTGGTTCTGACTGCTCAGAGTCTAAGCTCACTTCTTATCTCAGAGGAAGGTTATTCTTCAGTATCAGTCAAGCAATTTTGAGAAATTAATTTATCTTCTTTGAGTCTCTCTATTACAGTATAGCATCCCCACAACAAGCTGAAAAGCATCCAATGGGTATTAGTCACTATAAAATGGACTTTCCTTTTGGACAGGTCTCTGTTTTTTGTCTTTTTCTCTTATATAATATCTTGCTTTGGGCATTATCAGGTTTTGTTGCTATCTTTTAGTAAACACAAATCCCTTAGCTCCTAAATCATAGATTCCTTACTCGTATGATCTTTTGTCCCCCCTTCACTGTGCAATATCACCTTTTTTCCTATGTTTTCTCTGGACCTGAATTCAGATAAACATGGTCATAAATTAGGTATCCATACTCAAACACTTACAGAGACAAGCAGGTAACATGTCCTATTTAAGTTCTGTTTAAGGGGACCATCTGCTTGACACCGAGCTTCAGATGATTTTTCTGCATGTGGGAACATAGGCCCAACATGACAAATCTTCCAATTTTCAGTAGTTTCCAGAAATTCAGATTTTTATGGAAATGTCACAATCTTTAAATGCAAATATTTACTTCAATTTTCTCTTTTGCAATACCAAGCGGACAAACTGAAATGTCTATGTACTGAACTCAGCCTCAAGATCCACCGTTCTGCTAATCCCTGGTATAAGTCCTATTCCGATAACTTTCTACCTGTGGCTTTAGACTTTAATTCTCTGGTCTCTATCATCATCTATAAAATAAAAATAATAATTATTATCTAAAAGATGCTATGCATATATCACAAAATGTGTATGTAATACATACTCAATAAATCTTGTGCATCTGATTTAAAGTTACACACTCTTTCCATTTATTCTTTTTTTAATAAATTTATTTATTTTATTATTTTATTTTATTTATTTATTGTTTTTGGTTGCGTTGGGTCTTCGTTGCTGTGCGCAGGCTTTTCTCTGGTTGCGGCAAGTGGGGACTACTCTGTTGCGGTGCGCGGGCTTCTTGCGGTGGCTTCTCTTGTTGTGGAGCATGGCTCTAGGAGTGTGGGCTTCAGTAGTTGTGGCATGTGGGCTCAGTATTTGTGGCTCACGGGCTCTAGAGCACAGGCTCAGTAGTTGTGGCCCACGGGCTTAGTTGCTCTGCGGCATGTGGGATCATCCTGGACCAGGGCTTGAACCCATCTCCCCTTCATCAGCAGGCGGATTCTTAACCACTGTGCCACTAGGGAAGCCCTTCATTTATTCTTATTTCCCCTGACTTTCTACTTTGTATTCACATACTTTAATCTTTTAAAAATTATTCCAGTTCTTTCCCTCTTTTGTTTTAATGGTAGTCCAATACATAACTTTTGTCCTCCTGTGGCTTGTTTTTAATTGAGGTGTAATTTACATACAGTGAAAGGCATAGATCCTAAATGTAAAGGTTGATGAGTTTTGACAAAAGTTTGAACTTGTGTTTTCAAAACCCAATAAAGATGAAGATAATTTCCTTCATACCAGAAAATTTTCTCATATACATTCCCAGTAAATTTCTCTGACATCACAGGTAAACACTTAATTTTGCCTATTCTTGATCTTCATATAAAGGTAATCAAACATTATGTACTTTTTGGTGCGTGTCTGCTGTTCCTAGTTTGCGGTAAGTTTTTATCATGAATGGGTGCTCAATTTTGTCAAGTACTTTCCCACATCTATTAAGATATATGAATTTTGCTCTTTCTTTCTATTAATGTGATGAGTATTTGTACTCATTTTTTAAAATAATAAACCAACATTTTGCTACTGGGATGAACCTTGCTATGTCTTGTCATATTATCCTTTTTATATATTGTTGTATGTGTTTTGCTAGTACTTTGTTAAGGAGTTTTGCATATCTTTTCATGAGAAATAGTGTTCTGTAGTTTTCTTGGAGTATACTTGCCTGATTTTGGTATCGGGATTATTCTGGTCTCATAAAATGAAGTGGGGAGTGATCTTCCCTCTTAAGTCTTCTGAAAATTTGTATAAGATTGGTACTATTGTTTTAACTTTGGTTAGAATCTATCAGAGAAAACACTTTGGCCTGGTGAGAAATTTAAATTTTGAAATTCTTTGATTTTTAAACAAATCTACTTCTATTTATATGTTCTATTTTTTTTTCACCAGTCTAATTTTATCTAAACTAATCATGGAAGATGACATATGCTTATTTGTAAGTATTTTGATGTGGGTCTGCAAGATTCTGAGGGGGTATCACAGATTATTTAAGGCATGGATAACCAACAGTTTAAATGAACATAAATGCTAAGACCAACACTTCCCAATAATTGTCTTTCATCATGATCATTATAGGAAGTTGTCTACTAATTCTGACAACTTGATCCCAATACCAGTTTGAGATGCCACCTCAGTATTTCACTGTTCTTAAATGTGTGTATGCAACCCGATTGAATTTTCCTTGTTTTAGTGATTAGTGCCCTTCAATGAATTTTACTAAATTATCTAAGTTATCAGACTTATTCATATACCTTTATTAGTATCAATAATATTTTTTTATTATTGTTTTATTGCTTTGAAGCTCTACAACAACATTCTCTTTTTCCTTGTTGATCTTGTTTGTGTTTTTCTTTTTCCTTTATTCTTGATCAATTTTTTTTGATATTTTTCAGTTTTATTCAACTTTTCAAAAAAGCAACTTTTGGCCTTAATTTTTTCCATCATTTGTTCTTTATTTTATTGATTTTCAGTCTTACCATTATTATTTCCTTTTACTTACTTTCAGTTTAAATTATTCTTCTTTTCTTTCTTTTTAAGGTTAGGCTGAGGACATTAATTTCAAACCTCTTCTTTTTTTTCAAATATAAATATTTAAATACATACATTTTATCAGATCGTGGTTTTAGCTGTTTTTCACTAATTCTGATTAAGTTGTATTTTCATTACCATTCATTTAAAAACATTTTCTAATTTCCTTGTGGATTTTTCTTTGATTCACAGAGTGCTGGATCCCACCTGATGAGTTCCTGATTTTGTAGATCAGGTTGGTGTTAGAGAATCAGCATTTCCAATGAGTTCCCAGGTGATGCTAAGGCTGCTGTTCTGAGGACCAGACTGGAGGGACCACTGCTCTCAGGCACAGTTCTTATTCTCAAGGGGTGGCCTTTCTGAAGATTCTTCACTCTAGCAGTTTGGAAATCCGATTTCTTCCAGCACCTGCCTACTTCCAGAATCTCTGTTCTGTTCTCATTCTCCCAACAATTATTCTCTGCCTGGTAGGTGGAGTCAAGCCTTGTACAGCATTGCCATGTGTTTGTTTAGTCAGATATCTGGAGGGGCCACTCTGCAGATTTCTGAGGCTCCTCTGTGCAACTCCCTCATCTCTGCTACCCTGTGCCATGCAATACAGCAGCCTCAGCAGCAACAAAATAGAATCGCTGTTTTCTTTGGCCAGCAGGTTTGCTGCCTTCTTTGGAGGCTCTTCATCCCTGTGCAGCAGTTTGAGACGTTCCCAGGCAGAAACCAGAGTGAATGCGGGCCTCAGCTCAGGAGTTATCCTTCTTTCAGGAATTATAGTTATATGCTGTGTTTTTTCCAAAGCCTGAAAAGAGTTGTTTCATATATTTTATCCTATTTTGTTGATTTTTATGTAAGGAAGATAAACCTGATATTCATTAGTCTGCTGTGTCCAGAACTAGCTGTGTATATATATCATTCCTACAATCCGTTATCCTCAAATGAATGAAAGATGTTCTCTCAAATAGCTAGTTGCTTTTCCTTTCTTCCACTCCTCATTTCCCACTCTCCAATTCCTGCTCCAATTGTAAAAGACACAGCACAATATTCAATACTTGGAACTCAACTAAAAGGGACCATCAATGAACCAGAAATAATTCTCTAAGTAACACTTCGATTGAAAGAAGGTAAATGGCAACAAACAACCTGATACGAAGAAATCTGTTTTTCGATTGTTGATTCATTTTAAATTCATTCATTCAATCATTTATATTTATTGAACATTGACTTTTTGTCAAACACTGTGCTAAAGATTGGGAATTAAACAATGAGTGAGAAAGACATAATTTTTTTTATTACAGTTTTAAGAGAGCAAGTCTGAAAGAAAAATCTCACGGTGAAAAAAAGAACATTCCAACTGCCTAGATGCCAAGAGTTCTCTTTGGTTGGTGTCTATCTTCGTGAATTCACCATGGTTTAGGATCCAGAAAAATAATCATGTCTTAGTTCTAGATATAATCAAATCCTAGGCAACTTAATTCACGATAACTGAACTCACTGGGAGTAAAGTACTTTAATCAGAATAGCAATCTCTTAATTTATACTAAGGTCTCTAACTACCCCAGTGTCTGCTCTTACACCCTCAGACCAAGGCATTCTTTCATTTTACACAAGTCTATTATAATCAGCAATTGCTTTGTGAGAATGAAATCAGCACAAAGATTAAATGATAAGAATGGTTTCTGGCACCAGTCTCTGGTAATCTAATACTTCACCTCCACAGTAATAATAGCTAATATTTATTCAGCCATTCCTTTCTCACAGCATTTCAATGTGGTACATACAATTATAATCCCTGTTTTACAAATAGAGATACTGTGTCACAGAAAGGTTGAGTACCTAGTAAGTGGTAGAGCTGGGATTCAAACACATGGAGTCTGGCGCAAGACCCCAAGTCCTCAACTGCTTTGCTACAGGGCAATACAGAGTCCAATATATCAAGATCTGATATATTGATTCTTGGGATGGGCAGTACCTGTACTGAGGACACATTTATTTCTCTCTATTTTTCTATGTTTCAGTGGCTGGCTACTGTCTCTTTGACTAAGATATTATTTTTTTAGATACGATAATGAATTCAATCAAGTTTCAGAGTTTGTCAGGTAGTTTTGAGCTCCTCAATCCATTATTATGGATCTCCTCAATCCATTATTGTTCATTTACAGGGTGATCTCAATCTGGAACACCGTGGGTGGTGTCTGCATTCAGAAATATTATATTTGGCTTTAGCATCTTAAAAAATTTAATTTATTATGTGTTTAATATGGCAAAATTTCACATTTTAAAAAAATCAAATTTTCATGGATTCTCTTGAAAAAAAATCATAAAATTTAGAATTAATGGACCCACGTTTCACATAGTTCCAATCTGCTAGAGCAGCCCAGGCCACTGTATTCATTAGCATCACCTGTTAACAACTTCAGGCATTTTCCTTAGCAATCTTTAATATGTAGCTTAATTTGAAGGAAAATAATTGCTGATATCATTTCATCAAATTGTATATAGCTCTAAATTGCTTTTAATAGAGTTGTCTATAAATAGCGTGATTATTTATATTTCTTCTTTTTTTAATTTTTGTTTTATACTGGAGTATAGTTGATTTACAATGTTGTGTTAGTTTCAGGTGTATAGCAAAGTGATTCAGTTATACATATATCCATTCTTTTTCCCATAGAGGTTATAACATAATTTTTTAAAAATAAGTTTATTTTATTTTTATTTATTTTTGGCTGCATTGGGTTTCTGTTGCTGCACGCAGCCTTTCTCTAGTTGGCGGGGAGTCGGGTCTACTCTTCGTTGTAGTGCACTGTAGGGCTGCTCACTGCGGTGGCTTCTCTTGTTGCGGAGCACGGGCTCTAGCCTTGTGGGCTTCAGTAGTTGCGGCGCGCGGGCTCAGTAGTTGTGCCTCGCGGGCTCTAGAGCACAGGCTCAGTAGTTGTGGTGCACGGGCTTAGTTGCTCGCGCCATGGGGGATCTTCCCCGACTAGGGCTCAAACCCTTGTCCCCTGAATTGGCAGGCGATTCTTAACCACTGCACCACCAAGGAAGCCCTGTTACAGAATATTAAGTAGAGTTTTCTGTGCTATACACTAAGTCCTTGTTGATTATCTATCTTATATATAGTAGTGTGTATATGTTAATCCCAAACTCCTAATTTATTTAAATATTCTCTTATTAAAATGTATCCAAAATATCTCTTTTTATGAGAGGCAGTCTACTGTAACTGATAAGAGCATAGCTTTGAATCTCTCCTCTGCTTAGTAGCTTTGTGACCTCAAGGAATTTATTTCACTTCTGCACATTCCAGTTTCCCTTATCGGTAAAATAATGATTAAAAAATGAGCTTATCTCACAGACTCTTAAAAGGATTAAGGAAAGTGCTAACATATCATAAGTGATTGTTACACAATTTGTTTTTCACTATTACACACATGATATGAAAGTGCACCCTTTTGGACATTTACAACTACTCCTTTAGGTTAGATTTTTAGAAGCAGAACCACCAAATCAAAGATACATGTGCTTTAAATTTTCATAGATAGTACACTGGAAAATTATTCCCCAAACAGAGCATTTTGATTAAATACCCACAAAAAGTGTATGCCCTGGAAAATACTGGGAATTATTATTTTTCAAATTTGGCCAGTCCAATGTTTAAGAAGGTACTTGACTTTGTTGTTTTATTCAGCATTTCTCTGGTATCTAGTAAGTCTGATTATAATAATCGTTTAACTCTGTGTAATAGTGATTTATAATAAGAAATATATATTTGGTCTTTGTCCCCATTTCTGGCTCAGAGGTCCCAAAACCCTTGAATTTACTAAGTGAGAATGGAAAATATGTCTGTCTTTTTTAACACAAACGAGGTGAATTTTGGACCCCACTGAAGGATGGGGGGCTGGTTGCCAGGATAACCAACCATTTGTTTTAAGGGTTGGACCTTTCAGTCTCCTGGCCTCCACCACCTCCAGGGAGGGGAGAGGGGCTGGAGATTGAGCTCAATCGCCATGAATCATTCATGCCTATGTAAGAAAGCCTCCAGAAAATCTTTAAAGGATGAGGTTCAGAGAGCATCTGCATTGGTGGACACTTGGCAATGTGGGGAGAGTTGAGCACTCTGAGAGGGCATGGAAACTGCGCCCTTTCCCCATACTTTTCCCTACACTCTCTTCTACCTGGCTGATCCTGAGTTATATCCTTTTATAATAAACCAGTCATTTAGTAAGTAAAATTGTTTCTCTGAGCACTCTAAAAAATTAATCAAACCCAAGGAGGGGGTTGTGGGAACCTCTGATTTACAGGCTGTTCATCAAAAGGATAGGTGACACCCTGGGTTTGTATCTGGAGGCTGAAGTGAGGGGTCAGTGGTGTCTTGTAGGACTAAACCCTTAACCTGTGGAATCCAATGCTATCTCTGGGTAGATATGTCAGAATTGAGTTAAAATGTTAGGACCCCCAGCTGGTATCTGCCTGGAGCATTGCTTGGTGGTGTGCGGGCAACTCCCCCTCCCCCATATGTTGGAACTGTGATCAGTAGACAAGTACTCTGTTTAAGAATTTACCCCAAAGCTAAAAACCTTTATTAACTCGGACAGTTGTAAGAGTCAAGAATCTGAAAGCAGCTTTGCTGGGTGGTTCTGTCTCAAGATCTCTCAGAAGATTTCAGTCAAGCTATTGGCCAGGGCTGTAATCTCTGAAGGGGGAGGGTGTCATCTGCTTCTGAGCTCACCCATGTGGCCACTGGCTGAAGCCTTCAATTTATCATCATGTGGGCCTCTCTAGAGGGCTGCTCCCAACATGACTTACCCCAGAGCAAGACAGAAGATACAGCCTTTTTATAACCTAATGTTGCAAATGACACACCATCACTTCTGCCATTATTTGTTAGAAGGAAGTCACTAAGTTGAACCTACTGCTGTTCGTTAAAAGAGTGTCACCAGACCTGTCTACACACAAGGGGGAGCTGGGATTAAGCTTTCACCTATTGAAAGGAGGAGCATCAAAGAATCTGTGGACATATTTCTAACACTTCAACACTGAGCTTCTTTAATCTTTCTGTGAATTGCCTGTTTATAAGAACGACATTTTTTTTTTGAATTGTAGCTTTAAGGCTCTGTTACATGTGAAAAATCTACAAGCTCTAAACCACTAGATCGGAGTAGCAAGAGAGTCACATTTTTAAGTATGTTTCTCCCATCAATCACTTGAGTAAATACCTATATTTATCAGGAAATCTAATACCACCTCTCCCTCTTTCCTTTACTTCCTTCCTTCTTTGTAAAAACAAAGCAGAGAATACTGGGAAGGAAATTTTGCAAATGTGAACGGCTTACTTGCAGTTCTAGTTTTTTAGCTGCCCTTGTTCTATTGCTCTCACAAGGTTTCAATCTCAAAAACTGGAACCACAAAGTCGGATCTGTGCCCATGCTCTAACAAGCAAGTGCAGAAAAGGCGACTTGAAGGTCACACATTTCTTCCTAACCTACACTAACAAACATAGCTAGAATTTGAAAATCTATGGTGGCAGTGTTTTGAAAGTTTTCCAGAATAAGTCCTCCCTCACAGGCTACAGGTTTTTCTGTAGAACCCTAGTGAGAAACATACAACCTGCAAACTTCCTCCCAGTTGGACTCGAATCACCTTTGGCAACCCGAGTATCCTTTCAGTCATTCTATAACATTAAATCTCAAGGGGGAGATGTGCACTGAGACCCCTGAGCTTCCCAGGAGGTTCCCAGATCCAGGTGCAAACTCACCCACCTCTACTACCAGAACACAGTGAGTATTAAAGGAGGTGGCTTTTTTCCAAGGGAAAAAAGGTACTGGTTTTTTCTTCCCCAAGGAAAATTAGTCCAAGTTCATCTGCTTCATATTATTGGTGTCTGACTCTACTTGGGCTGTCATAACAAAATACCATAGACTGGGCCACTTAAGCAACAGAAATTCATTTTCTCAGAGTTCTGGAAGCTAGAAGTTCAAAATCAAAGTGTTGGTAAATTCTGTTTCTGGTGAGGATGCTCATCCTGACTCGTAAACAGCTACTTTCTCTCTGTGTCCTCATGACCTTTCCTCTCTGTGCCTGCAGAGTGAGAGAGCGCTGGTGTTTCTTCCTCTTCTTATAAAGACACCAGCCCTATGGGATTAGGACCCTACTCTTATTACCTCATTTAACCTCATTTAGATGATTCCCTAAATGCCCTGTTTGAATACAGTCACATTTGGGGTTAGAGCTTCAATTTATTAATTTGGGGAAGACACCATTCAGTCCATAACAATTGGTACTTTGATACATATGAGGCTAATTAATATGTTCTCCACATCATAAAGAAAGATGGCCGACAGTGGTGAATTAAAATTACATTCACAAAGTCTTTACTAAGTTTAAAAAGGAAACATTCCCAAATCTACTTAATAAAATATCTATGAAGTATCAATTAAGGAAACTTTTTCCAAAGATTATGTAAGTGATTGTATTATAATTCTAAGCCATTATTGTTGCTAACATTCATAAAATGGCAATAATAATACCTAGTTCTCAGAGTTATTATGATTTTCCTCAGCTTGCCTTAATAGATTTAATTGCTTCTCTCCCATATCACCACTGTGCTTTATGCATAATTCTATTCAGGGAACGATGCTTTATATTACAATTGTTTTTCCCATTCAACTCAAGCTCTTTGAAAACCAGAACTGTGCCTTCTCATCTTTCTTTTTTTTTTTTTTTTTTTTTTGCAGTACTCGGGCCTCCCACTGTTGTGGCCTCTCCCGCTGCAGAGCACAGGCTCCGGACGCACAGGCTCAGCGGCCATGGCTCACGGGCCCAGCCGCTCCGCGGCATGTGGGATCTTCCCGGACCGGGGCACGAACCCGTGTCCCCTGCATCGGCAGGCGGACTCTCAACCACTGCGCCACCAGGGAAGCCCCACCTTCTCATCTTTGAATAGTAGACTTTTAATTCAGTGCCTTGCATACTCTAGGTGCCCAATAAACATTTATTGTATCAAAGAACTAATTAGCCTCAAGTCAATGTGCTTGTTAAACATGAACCAAACAGAAATGGTAAGAAATACTGATCAGCAAATGTATTATTATGTTTGTATCTTTTTTAACATTAATAATTTAAATACTTTTAACCTTTGTTAAAAATCATCAACATTTGTCATTCCATAATATTCTCTGCAAATTACCACAGATTAATTCGAATCACTCACATAATGCATTTCAAAGGAGAAACCAGATTTCAGGCTTTTATTTTGGGTATTAGTAATATTTGAGGCAAACCCCAGAGTCTTAAACCAGTAAATGATTGCCCTTTGTAACATTTTTTAAATGCTCTGAATTGAAGAATATTCTAATTATTTCCTGTATTCAGCATACAAATGTAAACTCTTTTTTAATATTTACTGATAATATCTATAACCTAGTCAGACCTGAAGACTGACAACCAACTTAAATTTTTCACAAGTAATAATTCTAGCAATTTCATGTGTGAGTAGTTGAGGAAGTGAGAAAAGAAGCGGTGATTCCAATTCTGTCTAGAACAATCCATCCAACAGGATAATTTTAGCCTGAATCATACATACCCCAAGTGGTAGGGCCTGCAGGGTGATGGAGCTGACTTTTATTGACCATGTGTAACGGACTTGGAACGTTATCTCTGTTACTACATTAATTTTCATGATAATCACATTAGGTATGGATTCTATCCGTTTAGGTTAGTTAGCAAATTATATTACATGACAAGAGTTCTCTCTCTTAGAGCTTTTGATCCTTCCCTAACGGAAGGGAATATTGGCTGGGAGCTTTTATCACCAGTATGAACCAAGTCTTGAGCACCCACTGTTACAGTTTTCTGTTTACATCAGTCAAAAGACGGGACATACCAACAGTCTGACACTTTACTCAGCCTCTCTCCTTTAGACATACATACCACGTTCCTGAATTATTTTTCTCCCCCATTTAGTTCATACACAGAAAGCATGTCTTTTGTCTCTATAATCTTCCAGGTAGCTCTACACTGAAAAACTATTTACCAGATGTCAAACTGTGTATGATTGAATTGTTCTTGACTCCATATCATTCTCTATTTCCCCCTGTGCTGACGGGGTTAGACGCCTACAAACTATATTTCTGAGATGCTTTGCCAAGCTAGTGGCTTCAGTGCCAACTTTCTCTTAAGTTCTCACATTGAGAAATATGGGCAGAAGTTTGGAAAGTGGGAGGAGCTGAGAGATTTGCAAATACTGACCCGGCGCTGTTGGAGTGCACACTTCAGGGTTTTCACCTGGAATAGTTGTAACAGTAGTGGAAGGCTGAAGAAGTTTCTCCAACAGCTGAGAAGCCGTCGCTGGCTCATGGGTTTCAGCACAAGCACGGTAGCAGCTTCTTGGTATTCTGCTTATGTTTCTCCATTCTTTTTAACACCCTTGTAAACAATTCTCTGCATCAAATCTTGCTTGGCTTGAACGATCTAAAGTGGTGTTTAATATCCTGACTGGAAACATATGGTATCACCTTTTCTTATCCATTCCATTTCATATTTAATAAAAGAGTTCCAAATTTCAAAATTATTGTCTTTGACACATTAAAATTTGAAGAGTAAATTTCTAGTAATAAGCGTAACATTTATCTCCATAAGACTATTTTTTCAAGAAAAACTGCTAGTGCTTCATAAGCACATGAAAATTCTTGTCACTGGATTAAAACTATTTTCTTTCTTTATAAACTGTGAAATAGAAATTGCTAATAGGCCTGTGAGATTTGAACCCAAGTCATTTAAATGCCTGCAAATAGATTAAGCACATACAGTTATATAATTTTCAAAGAATACTGAACTGGGAGAACAGTGTTTCAAACCTAATATTGCCTGAAGTATGGAAATTAATTTATTCTCTTTTGCACTTAGAGTCCTTGGCAGTAAAATGAGTCCTTGCATGGATGAATTCTAAGGTCCATGTTAGGCTCCATATTTTTTTATTTTGTTCTATTTTAATGTTAATTGAAAAGGTGTATCTGAGTTATTAATATAGTCAACAAGGTCTGTTCTTGGTTCTACTTCATGCTAACATGTTTTTGAGCAAGTGCATTTATATCTGAATCTTGTCTTCTTTATTTACATAATGAGAGAATCGAAATACAGGGCATCTATGCTTCTTACCTACACTAAAGTCATCTTTGATTCCAGTTTGTTCTTTGTTTTGAGTAATAGTTAAATCATCACATGGCTCTACACCTCAGTTTTCTTATTCATAAAACTAAAATAATATTTTCTCTTCTGCTGACCATGGTGGAATCAGATGAGATATCAGACGTGAAAATGCTTTGCATAAAGCACCAAAACACATTATAACTCTCTTATTTCATATAGCAGGTGAATGTATATTTGAGGGTGTTTATATATTCATATGCACACATTTTATTTTATTAAAGTATCTGTGTTTCACAACACTTTCTTGGAAGTTGAGCGATTTTTTTTTTTAATTTTTAATTTTTGGCTGCTTTGGGTTCTCATTGCTGAGCATGGGCTTTCTTTGTTGCGGTGTGTGGGCTTCTCATTGCGGTGGCTTCTCTTGTTGCAGAGCACGAGCTCTAGGCACACAGGCTCAGTAGCTGCGGCACGCGGGCTCAGTAGTTGTGGCACACAGGTTTAGTTGCTCTGTGGCATGTGGGATCTTCCCAGACCAGGGATCGAACCCATGTCCCCTGCATTGGCAGGTGGATTCTTAACCACTGTGCCACCAGGGAAGTCCCATGAAGTTGAGCAATTTCTAGTAGCAGCCTTCCTTATATGGATTTGTCACTTTATCTCACTTAGAGTTAATAATAGCCATGGCTACCAAGTGAAGAAATTTGGCCTTTTATCTAGGACACAGGTATCTGGCCAACACCCAACCGGCCAGCTATTCAAATACTGTGTAATTAATTAAAAGCTTGGAGCCACCTATTAGCTGGATGACTAATTAGACATGATTATGTAAATCTTACGAAAACTTAGACGGCCATTCTAAACTTTTTTTTGGAGAATCAAAAGAGTACTGCCAGTAATAGAATCCTAGAGCTGAAATGGGATCTCTGCTTCTGGCTTTTCCTAAACCATTCAAAATTGTTATCTCTTCCTTGCTCAAAACTTTTAGAGAGGTTATTTCATAACCCATGACACCTACATTCATTATTTAAAAGATTCTGTGAGAAAAAAAATACATCTGTTCCACTCTTTAGACATGTTTTCTATTTCCATGAGCAACCTTAAGATAGGAAAGAACTTTAGAAGATAGACACTCATTGGAATAATAATAATAGCTCTGGAATTCAGTTTAACCGTATCCTCCACTAACTTTTTTGAGATTTTCTACCTTTTGCTATAAACAGCTCTGTTCTACACGGTGCCCTTTTGCCACATCTTGATTGTCCAAAGATTCTCATTCAAGTTTGGATTCCACTCTTCTGGCCAGTTTTAATTATTTCTGAGTTCTTTGTTGTCCAAACAAAACAGGTTCTGTATCTTACTCCTTTCCCCTTAATTGAAAATGGGGTTTTCAGTAAATCAGATAAACTGATTGATTATAACAAGCTGTGTAGTATGTTATTTCCTCACAGATTACCATATGAGTGGTGACAGACTGGCTCAGAGTCAAGTACCTGTGTGTAATCCAAGATCTAGAACCTCAGCTTTGCTATTTTTTTCATGCAGGCCCTGGGGAAAACCGGCTCTTACCAGCACAGATGTGTATGATAATTACACCAGTAAGCCAATTTAATCATTAAAATGTGAAGAGTAAATTTCTAGTAATAAGAATACAACACATCTGTACAAGACAGTATTTTTTTAAAAAGGTTAAAATCCTCCTAAACTTACGCCTAATGAAAAATGAGAATGCATTATTATTATCAGAAATCTGAGGCTCAGACACATTAAGTAATTTATCCAAGATCTTTACTAGGAAGTGGCTAGGATCTTTACTATGACGTAGATCTCTGTGGCTACAAAACTCATGCTCTTAACCCCTATACTTATATCTGCTACCCTTTTAGTGAAGTCATCTGTGCTAAAGCTAAAAGTCAGAAAAATTCATATAATAAAATGTCTTGAGTGGGGTCACTAGAAATCAGGATGGGGTTGGGGGGAGGGGGAATTGGAGGTAGGCGGTACAAACTTCCAGTTACAAGATAAATAAGTACTAGGGATGTAATGAACAGCATGATGACTATAGTTAACACAGGTATATAATGTATATTAACGTTAAGAGAGTAAATCCTGACTTCTCACCACAAGAAAATAATTTTTTTTTTCTCTTTTGCTTTCTCTTTTTATTGCATCTATGAGATGATGGATGGATGCTGGCTAAACCTATTGCAGCAATCATTTCACAATATATATAAGTCATTATGCTGTACACCTTAAACTTATACAGTGATGTATGTCAATTATATCTCAATAACACTGGAAAAATTCGATTTAAAAAAGATTTCCTAGGAATAAACTCAAAATGGGTTAAAGACCTAAATGTAAGGCCAGACACTATCAAACTCTTAGAGGAAAACATAGGCAGAACACTCTATGACATAAATCACAGCAAGATCCTTTTTGACCCATCTCCTAGAGAAATGGAAATAAAAACAAAAATAAACAAATGGGACCTAATGAAACTTAAAAGCTTTTGCACAGCAAAGGATACCATAAACAAGACCAAAAGACAACCCTCAGAATGGGAGAAAATATTTGCAAACGAAGCAACTGACAAAGGACTAATATCCAAAATTTATAAGCAACTCTTGCAGCTCAATAACAAAAAAACAAACAACCCAATCCAAAAATGGGCAGAAGAACTAAATAGACATTTCTCCAAAGAAGATATACAGATCGCCAACAAACACATGAAAGAATGCTCAACATCATTAATCATTAGAGAAATGCAAATCAAAACGACAATGAGATATCATCTCACACCGGTCAGATTGGCCATCATCAAAAACTCTAGAAACAATAAATGCTGGAGAGGGTGTGGAGAAAAGGGAACCCTCTTGCACTGCTGGTGGGAATAATGTAAATTGATACAGCCACTATGGAGAACAGTATGGAG